>NC_041383.1:487064802-487088855 GCF_002162155.2 Triticum dicoccoides | reverse complement strand
ACCAGCGTCGCCGCTGGCGGGAGCCTCATCTTCTTGGCGTTGAGGCCAGCCGACTCCATTTTCCTTGTGGGCATCGCACCGAGCTCACGGGTTTGAGCGGAGTAGCCAAAGACGAGCCTAGTGGCAGCGCGAGTGGGGAAGAAGGAGGGCTGGGGATTTCTGTAGGAGTGGAAGAAGAGGAATAGGCGTTTTCTGTACGAGTGAGGAAGAAGGTGAGCGGGGGTTCTATAGATGAGTGAGGAAGATGGGGAGCAGGGGGAATTGGGGGGAGACGGAAGCAGGAGAGCGAGTTATTCGTGTTTATAAGGCCCGCTGCACTAACTACTCACTTTTTCTCAGGAATCGCTCTCTTCTTTTGCATCGCTGCATTGGAGCTGGCACATGGACTTGGCTAACTGGCCATGCATGCAGGATGCATGTGCCCGCCGGCCACTGCATGCACCTGGTTTGTTACTAGGCCTATTTAATAGGGTGGTTGTGGAGTAAATTAAGAAGATTCATTTTCTCTGTGTGCAATTGGCTCATGGGCCTAATAAACCCGGATGGAGGGAGTATAAGTGGAAGTGAGGAGGAAGGAGGGGTTTTCTAGGATCTCCCCCTCTTCAAGAAATATGGGCTTCTCCTTGCAAAAAACAAAAGAAATGGGCTTTAAGATGGATAGGCTTTTTATCGGCTTAGTCGGCTGCCCGTGTTTCGTACTGGAGGGCCTTGTGCTAGAGGCAGCCCGAGACACTCTCCAGCTTATTGCCTATTCGATAGAAAAAAATAGACGGCTCCAGCTTATGCCTACTCATCAGTAACCTTTTTCAACTTGGCATCCACCAAATTAGAGGATGCGGTACTGGATGCAAACACTCACATTAAACTAAGCTTCAGAAGATACGATATGCATACTAACATTCATAAGAACAAAAGTTCAGCATGTTTATGCATCTCAATGATTCACCATACTATAACCAATACAAAGTTGTGAGAAGGTGTGGAAATAAAGAAAATCGGTCGATGCTTCTCTGAGCAAAGGGCCTCCCTGCGCACACATTAATTTCTTCAGCATGCTTGTTTCTTCTCAATGTTGCGAGCACTTTGAGCATGTTGGGAACTCCACAGGTAGCTAGCTGCCTCATCTTGCAATTGATGCTGACACATTTGCAGGAAACACACGAGGCAATAGAAATGACTCAACATGAGTCCATATTGTGCAGTTCCCCTGAAATCATCTTCATTGTCCTGAATCTGAAAAGATAGGAAAAGAATAGCTATACTTAAACGGTGTTGCAAAACAGTAGCACATATCAATAGCTTGGCATGACAAAACACAATTATCTGGAAGAAGGGGATACTGACCTGCCTGAGGAAGATTATATATAATTTCGTAAGTCCTTGGTTGAATTCCACCTTCGACTGCACTGCTTGTTTTCTCCTCCACACATGACAGGATC
Organism: Triticum dicoccoides; assembly: GCF_002162155.2. Classification (NCBI taxonomy): domain Eukaryota; kingdom Viridiplantae; phylum Streptophyta; class Magnoliopsida; order Poales; family Poaceae; genus Triticum; species Triticum dicoccoides. The sequence continues at coordinate 487,087,416 of NC_041383.1, read as the reverse complement.
ATTCCGCACTGCAATCAGCAAGTTAGCATACGAATAAGCTTATTTAATCTTGTGGTGGTCATTGTACCTAGTTACGAATGTAGGAATACCTGGAGCACCATGAGGTTAGCTGACAGCAGGTAGATGCAGTCATATAAATTTTGTGCGGTGCTACCAAAATTGAGGTTTGTATCCCTTCCCGTTATGAGAATTCTTCTTGAAGTTGGTAGAATGTGACGGCTTGTTCTTTGCATCAAACTTGCCTTTCCCCTGAGATTTGTTCTTGTTGTTTTGGGGCTGGTTGGGCTGGAAGTTCTTCTCGTGTACCATGTGGGCACTAGAAGCTCCCTCAGCGACCCGAGCACGTGTGTCTTTTGCTCTCATGCTCTCTTCAAAATCAAGAGAGCTAACGAGATCCAAAACAGAAAACTCATATCTCTTGTTTTTCAGAGAAGTAGCAAAATCGTTCCATGAAGGTTCAAGCTTGGCAATGATGGTCCCGACAACAAATTTATCCGACAACACACACTTAAAGTACTCAAGTTCCTTAGAGAGTGACTGTATCTCATGAGTCTGCTGAACAACAGAACGCTCATCAGTCATCTTGTAGTCACATAATTGCTCCATGATGTACAACTTGTTGCCAGCACTCGAGGCCCCAAACGTGGCCTCAAGCGCAACCCTTGTGTCTTGGCCGCTGTCAAAAGACATATGTGAATCCACAGTGGAATCGTCAAGAACACTCAGCATGGCGGCTTTGAAGAGGGTATCCATGTTCTCAAAAGCTTATTGATGTGTAGGATTAAGATCGCCCTCAGGCTTACCCTTAGTGGCGCCATAGCAGTACATGATCTGAAACCAATATACTCCTCTTGTTCACCACCTTTTATATTGCACCCCCTTAAAAGTAGGGGCACTACAAAAAAATACACTTCTGTGATGATATGTGTTTGTCACAGTAGGTCACGTTTTCTGTCATGCATGTACATCCATGACGATTTTATGACAGAATCAAGATAGTCATACCTGTGTTGTCATAGAAGTGTTCCATGACATTACCAAAATTATCATCACGGAAGTGTCCACTTCCATGACTATAAATCGCGCATCATAGAAGTGCTTTCGTCAAGGGTGACCGACATGTGGCATCCACCGCAACGGAACGCCGTTAAGCTATCGGGTCTAGTTTTGAATCCGATAACCCGTTAACAACCCCGACCAATGGGGATTTTCCACGTGTAAAATCATCATTGGCTAGAGGAAACACGTGTCGGCTCATCGTGGGGAGAGATGTCATCCACTCATTGGACAGAAGGTGCCTATGATACGTCAACACGTGGCACGGCCCAACAGAGGCCCATTCCTGTGAAAAGGTCGGCCCGTTTGACTTGGTCAAAAGGTGGCGGGCCGGCCCATGGAATGCCTGTTAACGGCATGTTCACATATAGCCCATTTACAGCCCGCTAACCCAAGGCCCATTACGCCCTATCCGAATTAGGCCCAGTAGCGTCATCTAGGCCGTCCAATATGATTCTAGCCCGTTTTCACTTCTGGCCCATGTATGGCCCATGACGTCTTTCGGCCCATATGAGGCCCTATGTAACTCTTGGCCTATTAACGGCCCATGGTGAAACTGGCCCATAATGAACAGTGTATCACTTTACACCCATTAACGGCCCGTGGTGAAACTGGCCCGTAATGAACAGTGTATCACTTTATACCGATTAACGGCCCGTTATTCCGTTGGGCCGTTTCTAGCCCATGTTATCTTTCGGCCTTCTCAGAGCCCATTTATTCTTGGGCTCATTTCCAGCATTCGTTTACTTACGGCCCTGCTTGTGGGCCAAATTCAGCCCGTGGGTACAGTCGGCCCGTTTGTGGTCCATTAATACATTGGGACGTTTTCATAGCGTCATCAAATATGGCCTATTAACGATGGCCCGTTATGGTGGGCCCATGAACGTACGATTCCAACTCTAGTCCATTTACGGCCATAATGCGGCCTGTTATTGGCCCATGTTTGGCCAATCGATCATACGTCCCATATAAGGCCCATTGATGATACGGCCCGTAGAAGGCCCATTGTTTCTACGGCCTGTAGAAGGCCCACTGTTTCTATGGTCCGTAGGAGGCCCAGTGTCACTACAGTAAATATTAGCCCATGGTTATTGTGGCCTAGTTTTAAAAAATAGGTTATTGCAGCCACTAGCAAACCGCGGAACAAGAACTGCACTAACTACAAGCAAACAAGTAAACAAGACAACAAGGAAATAAATATGCAAGCAACTTATGCTAGGCTATCACGGCTATTACACATATTACATCCAGTGGGCATCAAAGTTCGCCACCAGTGCAAATATAGGGAACAAAGAAGCATATAAACACCACAGCAAAACAAGTCCAGAACTGAAACCACTTCAGAAGAGTTCAAGAAACAATATCCTGGGTACCCATAATGCTGGCAAGATGCTTAGCAAGCTTATTAGTTTTCTCTTGTTTGGCGCTTAAATCCTCCAGCGCTTGCTGTTGCACAAGAAAGTACGCATCTGAATTCTGCAGGGACTTCCTCAGTCCTTCAGCTTCTTCGCGCAGCACAACTGACTGATGCCTTTCAGCTTGTAGCTGAGACTGAAGCAGCCGAAGTGATTCAGGCAGCGAGTTCGAAGAGCTTGAGCCAGCGGTACTGGCCAGTAACTCGAACACTACATCAACGCAGGACTACGGGGTTTTCAATCTATCTACAAGATCGTTTTTATCATCTTTCTTGGAGACCAACAGGGTTGTCTCCCTATCTTGAACCTTATCTGCATTACTTTCTCTACCATTGCATAGTGGGGTCCTCTTCTCCAATATTCTGTTTGCATACTACAAGAGAAACAAGCAGACACATCACAGGTTTAGCTTGTAGTATACGAAACTCATTTTGGTAAACCGGTTCAGTAGTAAGGTGGACAGGATAACAGCATGAAACAAAACATAGATCTATGTACTGGTCACTGTATTGTCCATATCATTCTAGTTTATGTTCCTTAATCAAGATAGAGACACAATTCAACTCATATATTTTTAAGACACAGCAGCATAGACAGAATATAAGTGTGAGGAACTACACAACATTGGCAGCACTTGTAATGTGCATCACATGATAATTTTTTTTAACCGTTTATACAACTTAAACTGAAATCAACATAGACCAAGAAGTTAGAATAACAATCCAGTTAAAGAAATAGGTTTAAAACATACATGTTGTGCCATTGGAGTTTCAATTGGATCCTACAAATTCAGAAGTAAATGGTATGAGTAAATACAGTGATGCAACAACAAAGGAGGATGGACCATAGCTACGGAATCTGACCTGAGAACAGTTGCTCTTCTGCTTTAAACGTGGAGTTTGGGTTAGCTGTGGTGGTCTTTGTGCTTTGGGCACTGCTGTAGCTTTACAAATTGCTCATGTGGGGGTACTCTGTGGTGGACATGGTGCTTTGTCAACTAGAAGTGGGTTACTATCCTGTCGGGTTGCGGTTCGATGGGTTGTAGCTTGTTCTATGCCCAATGGTGTGAGTGTGCAATCTGGAAGAGTCTCGATTATGTGTGGTGGGGCTAATTTGTGGGCCAGTACAACCATGGTTCTATCTGCATCGACGGGTAGCACTGTCTTTTGTGAAGAACGGTTTTTTGCTCCCTTAGATACTACCATCACCCCTCCAATTCAAATGGCTGATAAACAAGAAAAGAAATTGAATGTACAGACATTGTATGATAGACAGATGTGGTAATTCACATATATGTTGTCTAACCAAACAGGACAGCATGACACAATTTCACATATATGATGCCTAACTAAACAAGATAGCATGACACAGTTTTAGATATATGATGGATAACTTAATAGGATATAATGGCATAATTCAACATATGATGAGTACCTAAACAGGATGACATGACAAAACTATATGATGTCTTTCTAAAATAGGTTGAGATGAAATAATTCACATACATGTTATCTAAGTATACAGGATGGCATGATATAATTGACATAATTGATTCATATACTAAGCAGCTGGCACTCGCATGTATGATCTCTAAACTAAGCAGATAGAATTCAATATTGTGCATATGATGTCTAAACTAAGCAATGTGATACAACATATGCATCATATGGGAAATGTAAACGTTGCAACTTAGAGCATACACCTCAGGTGGGATATAGGACTGGTGATCTGTCTTTGAATCCTCCTGTGAGGAGCTCCCTTTAACCATCGAGATATATGCTTCAATAGGTACCATTGCTTGCTCTGAGGACCTTGTTTTCACTCCAGATTTTTCCATAACTAGCTCAAATGGTTGATACACTTGAAGAGTAGTTCAATATACACTGATTGTCGACAATTGGAATACGTAATGAAAAAAAGATGGCATGAGATAATTCACATATATGATGCCTGGCTCCATGGCGGTGCATAATTCACATATATGATAACTGGCTGAAAAACATGGCATTGCATAATTCACATATCTGATAAAGAAAGCAAACAGGAGGCATTCACACAAAGCATGTCTAATCTAAGCAGATGGCATGGCAATGCAAGACACCATATGCATGATATGAGCAATATAACCCAGCCAAATTAGACCATGCACCTCGGGGGGGGGGAATACGACTGGTCATCTATCTCTGAATCCTCCTCTGAGGAGCTATCTGTAACCAGCAAGAAATCTGCATCGACAGGTAGCACTGACTGCTCAGAAGACCTTGTTTTCACTCCAGATTTTCCCATGACCGACTCAAATGGCTGATGCACAGGAAGAGTAGATGAATGTATAAACATTGTTGACAAATGGAATACATTATGGAAAAAAATATGGCACGATACAATTCACATATACAATGACTGGCTAAACAGGATGGCATTGCATGATTCACGTATATGATGCCTGGCTAAAGAAGATGGCATTGCATAATTCCCATATACTCCCTCCGTTGCTAAATATTTGTCTTTTTAGAGATTTCAAATGGACTACCACATACCGATGTATATAGACATATTTTAGAGTGTAGATTCACTCATTTTGTTCCGTATGTAGTCACTTGTTGAAATCTCTAAAAAACACAAATATTTAGGAATGGTGGGAGTATGATATAGAAACCAAATAGCTGGCATTCACACAAAGCAAATCTAAACTAAGCTGATGACATGTAAGATGTATAATGGAAGCAATGCGAGGCGCCATATGCATGATATGACCAACATTAGCATGCCCGGTTAGAGCAAACACCTCAGGTGGTAAACAGGCGTGGTCGGCTCCTTCTGAATCTCCATCTGAACAGGTATCTTCCTCTGGAATACAATCTGGAAATGCAGGAGGGGGCCCACTTCGCCCACCATGGAGCGGCATCTGCATGACATTATATTCCCACGCAACGGTCTTCTCTTTTTCTCTACATGTTCATATGATTGTGTAGAATATCGGACATGCATAATAAAAAAATAGTTAGATTTTGTAAGGCCTAAGGGGTGCATGCAAAAATCAAGACTGATGGTAGTAAACGAGTGGATGGATCCAAAACTAATGATAGCAGGTAGATTATAGCTTTAGTTTAAAAAGATAGACAATGGATCATCTATTGTTTGTTGCCCACCCAACATGAACCACATAGCAGACCCCAGATGAACCAGATACTAGACAGATACTATTCGTTGCTGGTTCGATATGAGACCCATGGGCAATTCAAAACTCAAGATTGAACAATAAAGTAGCAGGTAATAATAACCGATGTACAACGTAAGCAAACACGAAAGACTGCGACCTCTCTTTCGGAACTCTGTATTCCTCAGGTTCATCTGCTCAGTCGATGATGGTAATGTAGTTGGCGTGGCTGTTAGCAACGGTGAAGATGATCTGAGGCGGTGAAAGAAAGTTTGCAGGGGGATCTCTGCTGTAGTGAACGCTTCTGTCAATGGTGCACCTCAGGTGGGGTGGATGACGGCACGGAGTTTTCTTTGGCGCCTATCTAAAAATGAAGTAAATCTGTAAGGGCTCCTTAGAATTTGAGGATTCTATAAACGCAGGGACAGGAAAAACACATGAATAGGATAGGAATGCATGTGCAAAACAGAGCATTTGGAAACCTAGGATTTCAGTCAACCTGGGTGTTTGGCTCACATGAATTGGAAGAACACGGGAATGGAGAAACAAAGTGATGCGACGAGTGTACAACCTCTTTGGCATAGCCTTGTGGACCTCGGCATCAGTGGGTTGGACGTGGAGGATGGTGATGATGCTGGTGTGACTGTCAGAGGCGGGGAAGAAGATCCGAGGCCTCTGGATATGGCGCCGAGGGTACTGCTCCGCTGTGATGGATGGTTCCGTCGTTGGAGCAGCTCCGCTAAGGTGTACGGCGATGAGGCTGAAGCATGACAAGACAGACAACGTTAATCTGAAGTGGGACCCTAGTATCATCTGCAATATATGATGTAAAATACATCACCAAAAAGTGCTAGATGTAAAACGCATCAGCCGCGCCACGGCCGCTCCGACAGATGCTGTAAGTACTGTTCACTCTGAACTTAACTGAAGAAAAATGAACTTTACAGTTGAAACTGAATTTTACTATCAAAACTGATTGAACTAGTAACAGAGCATTGCAATAGATGTTTAGGGCGTTCGAGCACTAGTAGCAAAGAAGCAGTGATCAAATCAGCAGACGGTCGAGCAGGGAACGCTCTAGCAGAGAGCAAGTCGTGCAGTAGCACCGCGAGCGAGTGCTAAAGAAGCAAGTCCTGTAGCTGCCAGAGGTCGTGCAACAGCAGCAGCAGTGCAAGCGAGAGCAAGAGCAGAGCAGCAGCACGAAGGAAAGCAGGAGCAGTGCAGCAGTGTGACTAGCGGCAAGAACAGAGCTGCAGCGCGAGCGAGAGCCAGAGCACCTGCAGCTAGTGCCGTTGTGGAAGTTGCCGCCGAGGAAGCAACGACATGGGGGAGAGACGCCGTGGATGATGTGGCCGGCGACGGCACCGTCGATGGAGACCCGCCATGTCTGCTCGGTATCAAGCACCTGCAGCCCCGTGAGATTGAATAAAAGATAGAATGCAGCGGTGAGTGCAGACCCTCCTTGGTGGCGTCGAGTTGGCCTCGACTTCATCGGAGGAATTGGTGAGGGTGCTGCGGTTCTAGTGGGGCAGGTCAAGACGGCGCTGTGGGGATTGAGGTGGCGCGATAGACGAGGCGAATGTTGGGGCATCTCCTTAGAGGTGGAGGATGGGGCGGTTGATCCGGAGGGACGACGAGATTGACAACGGATCCTCATCCGGTGAAGTGGATGAGGGACGACGAGCTGTTGCGGTGGACGACGTAGTCGGGGAAGAGTCTCCGGCTGGGCGGCGGTCGGGAGGCTGACGGAAGAGCATGGGGTTTCGCAGGTTTTGGCGTCCTCGGTGTACGAATGGGCGGCGAAGGGGGAGGGGGGAGCCAAGCTTAGGGACGCGCTTGTCCGAAATGTAGGGTGAGTTACCAGCGTACCCCCATCGGTTTTGACACCGCGACATGGAGCTTCATTTCCGACTAAGGGGTAGAAGGGGGATTTCGCGTGTCTGGGCTGCGGAAGCAATCTTGGATGAGGAGGGAGTTCTAGCGCGCCCAAATTTCAGGATAACAAGGCGCGACGCAGGTTGAAGAGGCAGGAGTTTCAAAGTAGGTGAGACAAAAGAAACTCGAGCTTGAAAATTTCAGGATAACAAGGTGCGGATTCTTTGTTCGACAGAACAAACTTAACGTGTAAAAAAACAATTCATACAAGACACAAGAGAGTCATGTCCCCTTTTACTATATTGCTATATATGCCATTGTAAAAACTACAAGAAAAATGTAAAAAAATCGGGAGAACAAGATTACCCTGCACAGTACCAAATCGATTCGCACTTCCCTCAACAACAACAAAAAACAAATCAATTCCCACCAAAGAAAGAGTAATGTCCCTTTTTATATGATTATAGATGCCATGATCTCGAATTTCAATTTTGAATCCACGTTATGTTGAATTTGAATATATCGTTAGGTGACCTTGCGGTTTATAATTGATGTAGTCGTACATTTTGATCTTCCAACATATATGAACATTTTAATCCACCATGTGAACATATATATTGTCGTCTACCATATGGACTAAATTTGAATCAATTTTCCTTATTGGAATACGATTGTTGTCAAGTTATACAATAATTTAAATATTATCTTGATAACAAAAAACATGCATATAGCAGTAATCATATTTCACTATGAACTACATGTACCATACGCTCTCCAATTCAAATATTTGTATCCATTTTATGTTAAATTCAAATCATAGTACATTATTGGTCTAGGTAGCGAGATGTTCGGGATAATCTAAACCCTGTTTTCATATGTATAATTTTTGGCTAAATTGGGACAAGTTTTGGTATAAGCTTCTTGCAAAACTGGAGATTCTCTCAACAAGCCTCATGGTTCCGAGAGGGAACGTGTCACCTTTGTGTGCGAAATGATATACGCTACCTCGCCCCTGATTTTATTTACAGAGGCAACATAGAACTATATGAGTGCCCTGTTAAATTTTGGAATTATTTCGGGTTCATTTGGCCTTTTTTTACATTAATTGAGTTTCTGGACTTTTAATGTGCATAATCTAAATATGAATTGCATGCACATGCTCCAGTGCACCAAAGTGGGTTGAAACATCACATGTCTGTCCTTGATTGAATTTCTAGGTCCCATGGAAGAAATGAGAGTGAAATTCAAACATCTGGGCATCATGACTCGGCCGAGAACATCGAGAAACTTAGATTTTAAATTCATGTAAATCCAAAACTCACCTGGAAATCATGAAACTTGGCATGGTGTCATGTCATGGCACTAACATGTTGTGGTAAAAAATTGGGCCGATTTGGAAGCTTGTGGTTCTAAGAGGGAACGTGCCACCTTTGAGTGTGAAATGATATACGCTGTCCCCCCCCTTGAGTTTCTTAACAAAGGCAACATAGAACTACATTAGTGCCCTGTTAAATTTTGGAATTATTCCGGGTTCGTTTGTTGGTTTTTATACATTAATTGAGTTTCTGGTCATTTAATGTGCACAAGTCAAATTTGAACTACAAGCACATGCTCTTGTGCACCAAAGTTGGTTGAAAAATCACATTTGTGTCCTCGGGTGAATTTGTAGGTCCCATGCAAGAAATGAGAATAAAACTAAAACATCTGGGCATCGTGGCTCGACCGAGAACATTGAGAATCTTGGTTTTAAAATTCTTGTAAATCCAAAACATGTCTGAAAATCATGAAACTTGGCATGGATGTCACGTCATGGTACTACCATGATGTGGTAAAAAATTTGGCCGAATAGGAACAGATTTTGGTATAGGCTTCTTGCAAACTGAAGCTTCTCTCAAGAAGGCTCGTGGTTTTGAGAGGGAACGTGCCACCTTTGAGTGCGAGACGACATACGCTGTCCCCCTTGAGTTTATTTACAAAGGCAACATAGAACTACATGAGTGCCCTGTTAAATTTTGGAATTATTCCGGCTTTGTTTGGCCTTATTTACACATTAATTGAGTTTTTGGTCATTTAATGTGCATGATTCAAATTTGAACTACAAGCACATGCTCCCGTGCACCAAAGTTGGCTGAAAAATCACATTTGTGTCCTCGGGTGAATTGCCAGGTCCCATGCAAAAAATGAGAATAACATTCAAACATCTGGGCATCGTGGCTTGGTCGAGAACATTGAGAAACTTGGTTTTAAAATCATGAAACTTGGGTGTCATGTCATGGTAGTACCATGCTGTGGTAAAAAAATTGGCCGAATAGGAACAAATTTTGGTATAACCTTCTTGCAAATTGGAGCTTCTCTCAAGAAGGCTCGTGGTTCTGGGAGGGAACGTGTCACCTTTGTGTGCATAATTCAAATTTGAAATACAAGCACATGTTCCAGTGCACCAAAGTTGGTTGAAAATCACATGTGTGTCCTCGGGTAAATTTCTAGGTTCCATGCAAGAAATGGGAATGAAATTCAAAATTCTGGGCGTCGTGGCTGGGTTTGAAACATTGAGAAACTTAGTTTTTTAATTCTTGTAAATCCAAAACACGCATGAAAATAATGAAACTTGGCTTGGTGCCATGACATGGCACCAACATGCTGTCGTAATTTTGCAGTCCGATTTGCGAAGGCGCACACATTAACAATCAACAAAGTCATTTTGGAACAAGTGCTGTCATGTTACAATCGGAAACACGAGTATTATTGAAACCATGGGCGTTCTACTTACTAGTACCATTTACGTGCCGCCACGCGTCCCCATTTTTTATTAGCTAGGAGGCGTCGTGCAGGGTAGCTATTTGAGTATGAGAGGCGTGCGACCAGACCCCTGCGCGTGCTTATCGAGAGGAGAGCCCTTTGACCTCCATCTGCCATCCACCTCTCTCCCAAGGTCTCCATTAATGGCGCCCGAGCCTCTGTTTAATGGCGTGACTATGTCTCACCGACTGAGATTTAAGAGAGAAAAAAGAAAATCTGAAAGCACGGATCTTGATGTAAAATCCGACGGACCTATATAGCATCTACTGCGACTTATAACAAGACTAAGGAATATATAAGGATGATTAATTGTCTTACATAATTAGAAAGATAACTAAAAAGCCACATGCGGATACACACGAAATACACAAGGGCAAAAGAAGAAGGAAGACAAGGATCTGACTCGCTGATCTCTACTTTCTTGATGTGTTGCTGCAGGCCGCAGGAACTAGTCTCCGCGGCGAGCGGTGATGAGCTCTTTCGTGTCCTCAAGATGCTGCTTGAGAAGATCCACGGATTCCTCCACCGGCCTTTGGCGCTCGTTGCGGAGCATGTCATTCTCGTCCATAAGTTTCTTGACGATGACGCCAGTCCTCTTCAACAAGGCACTAGTCTCCTCCTGCTGGTCTGCACTTCAGACGATCTTCTCCCTCAGCAGGTCGCGCTTGGCCCGGAGCCTCTAATTTCCCTCCCTTAGTTGCCGGATGATGTCGGTAGCCTGTTCAAACAAGGCTTTCATGTCGTCCTGCAACATCGCCCATCCGGAGATCTGATCCATCTGGCTATGGATGATCGCATGCATGTGCCTGTAACAGTTGTCGCCTGCCCGCGAGAAATTTTCCCAGGCCGCCGCGGCGCGGCGGGACATCTCTGCTACATTCACGGCGCGGCAGGACATCTCTGCTGCTTCCGCGGCACGGCCGGACCAGTCTGCTGCATCGACAGTGCGGCGGGACCTCCGTGCTGCTTCAATGGCATGGCGGGACCTCTGTGTTGCTACTTCTGTGCGGCGAGACATGTGAGCTGCTCTCGCAGCGAGGCGGGACATATCTCGTGCTTCTGCTTCCATGCTTGCCTCTCCCTGGTGGCAATCTCTCGACCCAGAACTCACGCTGGCCAAGGCAGATGCAAGGGAAGGATGCTGAATGACTTGTTTGTTTTTGTGGTTGAGGAGTTGAGGACGAATGTGCAGTCATCTTGGCATACTAGTATTTATAACCGAGTACTAATACGCTCCTAAGTGGGAAACCGTTTAGGTTGTGATCGATGTGAACAGGTTTGCAATTCAATATACTGTGGTACTAATACGCTCCTAAGTGGGAAAGCATTTAGGTTGTGATTGGTGTGAACAGGTTTGCAATTCAATATAGTGTGGAGTAATTTGGAATGTGACGAGACGCAAGCTCAAAATTTATTGACAGTTCTAGTTTCGAAGTGCGGCACTATTCCCGGATGGAGTAGTTCTTTTTCTACTCCCTCCTTTCCGGTTTTATAGGGCTTATCTCAAAATTTTAGTTTTTCCATTTTATAAGGCTCACTTTCGTTGTTCCCCAACACATGTTCACATTCGAAGGTGCATTAAATCATTGCATGCAAGTATTAAGAGAAAATTTACCAATGCATGTACTTTATGCATGCATGCATTGCAATTAATGCATTGATAAACAGAAGTTTTTGAGAAAAACAAGAGCATTAATTAGGTGCTTTTGCAAACTACAAAAAATATTCCACCACTCACCATCTTGGTTGGTGAGATTTTTGAATTAAGCCCTACAAACCGGAAAGGAGGGAGTACTGTTGTGTACGTGCAATAACTGGCACCGTCGTATACATATCTTATGGTTAATGGGGCGTTCGACAGGAATAGCCATGTGGCGACCTCTAGGCTAGTCTTTTTTTCAAACGCATTAAACCTATCTCTCGGGACTTCTCGCACGCACCATCGGGCCACCCACAAAAACTTGTACTGTGAGTTTATTACGTTATACAGGAAGAGAAGAGGTGCACGCACGCACTTGTCCTCTCACACACGTGTCTGTTTTTTCTCGAAAAGGAGGATGATGACCCCCGGCCTCTGCATCTGGGAGTCACACACGCATCTGTAGCTACGAATTGTAGTGTTCTCAACCATCCGATTGGCTCTATCATGGATGTACCTAGATACTAAAACATGTCTAGATACATCTATATTTTGACAAATGGAAGGTATGTATTGGGGAATGGAGGGAGTGCTTGTCATCAAAATGGATAAAAAGGGATGTATCTAGAACTAAAATACGTCTACATACATCTCCTTTTATCCATTTTGATGACAAGTAGTACTTCTTACCCAAAGGAACTTTATATCCAACAAACACAAAATATCCGTTCCAGTATTAGAAATTACTGATCTGATGTCGAAGTAATTGCTGCATCGCCACTAAAACCCACCATTTCTTAATCTAAAGTAGACCAAGGTAATCCCTATATTAGAATATTACTAAGATAAACAGAAGGCACTGTAGAAACATTTAGGACGTGAGCTTGTCAATTTGAATGTGGAGGGACACCAGCTTAGCCCCAGCCAGCAGCTTGGGCAGAACTGTCAAGAAGGTCAGCTCCTGCACGTCAACATCGTCGAGATCCTTGCTGCTTGTCACCTCCATTTCCACCTTGATGGCATCGGTCGTGCCTTTGGGCTCCCCCGGCGGGCCGTTCGCCCACAGCTTGGCCATGTAGTGCGTCAGTGGGGACGCCCCTGCTCTGATGCAAACGACTGACACGGCGATAGGCGCGCCGATGTCGAGGATGCCGCCGACCAAGAAAAACGCGCGGCCGTCCTCCTCCGCGAACAGCAAGAGCCGTGGCTCCGACAGTGGCACTTGCAGCTGGAGCAGCTTGCCATACTGGATCCTGTGGATGGGCATGGGATGCGTGGTGCTGATGTGGTGGTAGAGCACCGGCGGCGGGCCTTCGTAGCCGCAGAACGGCACAGGGCATGAGCGGACACACGCTCTGGTGATCGGCGACTTGTGGTAAGTTACGTAGAGCCCATAGCCTTCGTGCGGGCACTCCACCCTCACCGACAAAAGGATGGAGTACACCACCGTGTTCCGCACGTTGAAGACACCGCCGCGCTCGCACTTCTAGCACCGCCGCTGGTTCCCGGGGCGCTCGATGCAGCAGTCCGCGCAGGCCAGGTGCCCTCCCTTCCACTGCAGAAATCAATCGAACAACACATCAATCAAGAAACCTGCACCTTGCTCAATCAGCCGAACGGATGAGGTGTATTCGAACATCATACAATGGAGGCATCAAGGGGCGAAGGCACAAGGGGCAGTGGAGCACGCTGAGGTCCACCGAGACCTTACAGAGCTCCATCGTCGGGTCCTGTTCGGTCTGCATGATCGCCCTCCTCATGCACAACCATCTCTTGACTTGGGCCGGGGCATTACAAAGCTTTACCGTCACATATTTTATACTACTTCAACGTGCATTAAATCAACACATGCAAGTATCAAAAGGAGAGTCACGGCATGCATGCATGCGTTGTAATTAATGCATCGGTAAACACAAATTATTGAAATATATCGAGTGCAGTGCTTTGATGTGTCGCGTCAACTCGTACATCAACGAGAAGTTTGATTATCCTCTCCCTCGCGGACTTAACTGCACCTGCCTTTGTTTGTATGATAGGTTGGCCACACACCTGTCGGGCCCACCTTTCATACACGCAAAGGCAGGAGCGTCCCTCCCTCGCCCATGAGCATGGTGGCTGGCAAGACTAGGAGAACCTTTCGCTACACGCTCTCCCTTCCGCATGCGATGGACATGCAGCAGTTCAATCGGTGTCAGATGGCCAGAAGCGTACTGTAGTACTCCTCCAGTTCAGTAGTACTCCATCATTGTTCGACTTCCCGAAGAGGCGAAGAGCCAAGCGCAGCCCGAACGCTCGTGTGGAAGTTTCATGTGTAGAGTAGTCTAGGATAGCGTGTACCGTGCCTATAAGCTTAAAATCGTTGGGGTTGGCTCCATGCTATGTGGCCATCTCGAAGTTTAAAAAAAATTAAAATAGTCTTCTGGCCCTACCTGTCACCCTAGTGATTGTAGTTTGCACGCTCATCTGGTCAAGACAGGAATATATATTTTAATTTGTTTTTCTCGAAAAGGGGGGACTCCCTGGCCTCTGCATCAAAATGATGCATACGGCCACATATATTTTAATTTGTGGTGGGTAAATGTTAGAGGTTGCAGCAAATATATTGTACACTGCGGGTCTTTCAGCCAAGTTTAGAGGCAAGCATGTGGGGCCTATGCTATGATGTGTCACGTCAACTCGTACAACGAGGAGAAGATTGATTTTACTACACGCCTTCTCCCTTGCCCATGTGCGTGGTTTCTCACAAACGAGGATAGGCTTTTCCTTAGTAGTACTTCTACAACAAGATATCCGTCCCGCTCGCGGTGAACGGACCTGCAACAGTGGATTCGACACTGTAGAAGCAGTAGTAGTAACATCACTGTTCGTCTTCTCATAGAGGCGAAGAGCCAAGCGCAAACCGAACATTATAGTTGCGAACATTGGAGCACGCATATACCCAGGCCCTTGCATGAGACAAAATTGCTATGTGAGCCCACTATTGTACTAGTACGTACAACTACTTGCTAGTATAGCCCTGTAACCAGAAAGGAGTATTTGCCCTTCTAGAGATTTCAACAAGTGACTAGACTACGCTGAGATGGAGTACATATGGAGCAAAATGAGTGAATCTGCACCGTAAATAAATACGTACTAGTTCTATAATTTTCCTCTTCGAGGTGCACAATATTGAGTATACTGACTAGTCTCTTTTTGACACGCATTTACATTTTTTGACACAGTACAAACGCAAGCGCTCATATACACGCGCATACACTCACCCCTATGAATGCACACACGCACAACACTATCATCTTGAAATTTACGAAGTCACCATAGGCACCTCGTCGTCGACGGGTCCATAGGTGTTTGAATGCCAAGGAGGGAGAGGGTAGCAGTTCCCGAGACGTTGAACGGTCAATGATGCATCCTCAATTACATGCACAGGGAATTAATTGGAGAAGCATAATAGAGCGAGCACAATGTGAATGCAACAGAGTTTGGACTCTCACATAATAAAGGCGCCCCACCACTCCAATCCATCTACTCCCAAGTCTCTCCTCAACACTGCTCACTCCAATCCAAGACCAAGTGACTAGAAGCCACAAGCACCTATGGAGGCCATGGACGTGAGCGGTAGTCGGCTGTGCCAAATCATCCAAGGCGTTGGCCTGCGGCCCCGCACTGTGCAGCGTTTCCAGACGGTACTGGCGACCGCAGGCATCGTAGCCCTCGCCGACGCCGGCTTCGCCTCTCGCATGGACGACATGATGGTCAACTCTATCCGCAAGTTCACCGCCGTCAAGAAGAGCGCGGGCGACCTTGGCGTACTGCTCCAGCCCGCGCGCCCAGGCTCCTCATTGCCTGCCACCCTCATCGGCCTCCATGGTGACGAACTCTTTCAAGCCCGGGTGGCCCTGTAGGTGCCGGAGGTCGCGACGAAGAATGTGCACCTCGAGGTTGCGCTCGCCGTGCAGCGCCTCGCTATGCAAGAAACCGTCGACCTGGACATCCATGTCTACGAGGAAATCGTCTACATAGGCCAGTACAAGGAAAGCGAGGACAGAAATACGTTGGCCTTCTTCCAGCGGCTGGAATCTTTGGACGCCATTATTCAGAAGCACGTCGGCCTAGCCATGAAAGCCGCTCCTACTTAGGCGTCGTTCGGTGGGCCGGCGCCCTGAGTCGAGGAGGTGGATGTCGTTGATGGATGCATCTCTTCTTCTTGCCTCCTGTAACCAGCACTGCATCGCCTCATGGCCTTAATGTTTTATTAGTATAGTACTCCCTCCGTTCCCAAATATAAGTCTTTCTAAAGATTCCAGCAAGTGACTACTACATACGGAGCAAAATGAGTGAATATACACTCTAAACTATGTCTACATACATCTGTATGTTGTATTCCATTTGAAATAGTATCTAAAAAGGCTTATATTTATGAAAGGAGGGAGTATATGGCATTTTTATTCCAGTCGTAATGTTTTCACTGTGAGGTGGGGCCGCAGTTGAGCAAACCCACCCCGCCCATCGGGCGTCGGCCGAGTTTAGAATTAGAAGAGAGAAACGAGTGAGGAGAGCTAGCTGTAGCACGGATGTTGTTGTCAGATGGGACTCGTGTTTATAGAATAGGAGTACTGAGCACTCGTGCTTCTTTTTTTTTGAGGGACAAATTAGTCGTATGTCTAGTACCACTAGTTGGGTGCGTGTGACCTATAGCTGTCATCACTTTAGGTCTCCTTTTCGAACCATGGCTATGCTTCATTGTACATATTTTTTCACGCATTTATCCTCCTATATGTACTCCTAGGCTATTTCCATGTGCTCCCATTCACCGACATGTGGGACATAGAGCATTTGGGTCGTAGTGCATGCATGACTCAGAGCATATGCTGGGGTACTTTACATTTCAGACCTCACGAATTACATGCAAACCCCCCGCAGAAGAATAAATAAATGAATGAATTACTACATGAAACCGGATTATTTTGGTGGAAACCGGAGCACGTTCATTAAATTTTGGACATGACACGTTTATAAAAAATGACCGGACCTAATTAAACCAGTCTAAGGGCCTCTTTGATTTTTCCCACAAAAAAGGGCCTCTTTGATTGGTAGGATACTGAAAACATAGGAATGGGGAAAGTATGATGGCGATGAACCGAGACGAGGAGAACTCTAACTCAGTTAGAGGTTAGAGTTAGATTCTAACCCTGACCTAACTCTAAACCAAAGAGGTGTATGGATGGCACGGTTAGATTGACAATAAATGCTCTTTATCAATCATTTGACTACTTTGGACCCTATTTCCTGCCGGATTTGGTGTGGCCGGCTCTTCTGTGGCCTCCTCCCACTCAGAATTGACATAAACGAACCATCTATACAAATCAAGCATGCAAAACATGATAATTTTTACTTTGTCCATACAAATGAGATATCCCACTTAAACATACAAGTCATCAATCAAGCTTCACAAAATAAAAAAACACTTCATGAAACAAAGCATGATCTAACTCATCATGGAAGTCATTCACGATAGGGAGGGAGCCCGGAGCCCCTCACGCACCGAGGGAGGAGCTCGCCATCGTCGCTCTGGAGGAAGGCTCTATAGAGCCCAAGCCCCGGGAACCCCTCCGACGCCGGCCCTTGCGAGTTGAGGTCGACACCGGCATGGGTAGCTGGGCCGCTTGCTGCCGACTGGGAACTTAATCTTTGGGCCTCTAGAAATAATGCAAGCCTGTAACTAGAATACCTAGAAAGGTGAACTGAATCTTTGGGCCTCTAGAAATAATGCAAGCCTGAAACTGAAATACCTAGAAAGGTGAACTGAATCTTTGGGCCTCTAGAAATAATGCAAGCCTGAAATTGAAATACCTAGAAAGGTGAACTGAATCTTTGGGCCTCTAGAAATAATGCAAGCGTTAAACTAAAATACCTAGAAAGGTGAACTGAATCTTTGGGCCTCTAGAAATAATGCAAGCCTGAAATTGAAATACCTAGAAAGGTGAACTGAATCTTTGGGCCTCTAGAAAGATTTATTACCTCCTTAAGCAGCATCAAACAATTCCATGCGTGCACCACAAATCTATACCAAGTTTGATCAGGATCTACTTTTCCAAATCAGAATTAGCGCTAGAGCAAGCAAGATCAATGATATGGCCGTGAGACGGATGAACAAACTCACCCCTCTCGCGACCTCCATGGTAGATGCACCGCCGCCGCGCACGACAGAGGGAGAAAAACGACTGGTGAAGGGGTAGCGGGGCAGCCTTCGAAGGCCGGAGGGAGAGGGCGGCCGGAGGAGAGAGAGGGCGAGCGGCGCTTGGGCGGGCGGCCCTACGGGGAACAGAGAGGAGTCTTGCGAGAGGGGGGAAGCGATCTGGTGCGGGCAGGGGAGATTTTTTTAGTTCTCTTTTAGTGGGCCCAAGGATAACTAACCCAATTAGAACCTCTCCACCGGGCTAGTTTTTTTAGCTGGGTTAGAGCAAACTAGCTCAAACTAACCCCTCTTGTTTCGATAATTTGAGGCTATTTCAACCCAAACTAGCTCTAACTTAGGGATCCAAACAAAGAGGAGTGTTACTGTACATGCTACAGTGTGGACCATAGCACATTGTTTTTTATGGCCATATCACCACATTATTTTATACTGTTGGTTCACTGGGCTACCGTGGTTCACACTGCTGGTTCACTAGACTGTCGTGGTTCACACTGCTGGTTTACTGGGCTGTCGTGGTTCGCACTCCTCCGAACTGAGTTGTACTCCCTCCGTTCCTAAATATAAGTATTTGTAGATATTTCACTGTGGACCACATACGGATGTATATAGATGCATTTTATGTGTAGATTCACTCATTTTTCTCCGTATGTGGTCCATAGTGAAATCTCTCCAAAGACTTATATTTAGGAACGGAGGGAATAGTATAGTACTAGTATACACTGCATCATTCTTTGATCCTTCTTACTATTCCGACATGTGGGAGAGCCAACATCCGTGTCGATGTGTCATGCACCAGATTAGAGCGCAGAACGGAAGGGGGGGCATCACCCCGGTCGGAGTGCCAGTAATTGATGACTATAGGGAGTGGTCATATCACAAGTCTTTCCAGCAGTAACGCGCCGTCAAATCGCACAGCCCGACCTTTCCACCAGTATGTTTGAGAATCCGCTACTCGCTCACCATCCTCACCTCTTTGTCAAACCGCCTACCTGAAAACTGCCGTGCATACTCCCGAGAAAAGCCCCGCCCTCAAGTTTTAACTATGCAAAAATAGTTCGAGCATGTTAGTTCTATATAAATACTGTACTTACTATATGTTTATTCACCCGTGGGGTTGTTCAATGAATGGAGGGGCTGGGAACACAAGTGAACAATACTGTAGTACTACTAGTAGTAAGTAGGAGTCGTACAGTGGTCACCTTAAATAGAGAGTTTCTTTTCTTTAATGTCACATACACAAATTGAAACGCTTGTTGTGGAGAGGCAAAAGATACTCACTCCACTATATATGGACGCAGGGGCATCAGCACTTGCTTTACTAGGGTTGCTCTCTTCATTCTCTCATCCTCTCTAGATATAAACAAGACAGCGGTAGCGGCATTTTCTCTCTGCTCACAGCTGGTCACAGATCCGGCCGGATCCCTTCGGCTAGTGTGTGTAGAGGACTAAAAGGTGCATCATTCACGCGGTCATCACCGCTGAGGGAGGAAATCCACAGCTGCTGGAGGGGCCCGATGTCAGGACCCCGACTCAATGCCACATCGATCTAGCATGTAACACCTCATACCACTTTGCGGCCTCACGCACGGTATTCCCACGGGTGTCGCCTTACCTTTGCCCGGGACCGTTTGCGCCTTTTGGCACACGTATATGACAGTGTCGCTAGCATCCATATGATAAGGAGCCCGGGCTGACATGGCTAGTCGTAAACCCAAAGTGGCACAGACTTACAGGGACAGGCATCCATGACCCAGCTTCGAACGTGTCGGTCATCAGCAAGTGGGTCCGGGCTATAGCACTGGGCTAGCAGGACTCCGGTAAACCGGGCTGTAGCGGGCTAACAGGACTTCGGTACTCAAAGCGTGACATTTCCCCGAAGGGACAGACACAGGAACGAAGAAGGACACATGCCGGCCAGCCTAAGTGTTCCAGAGCAGTAGCGAGCTACCATGGCTCGGTGGAAACACTAGGAGACATTTCCCGGTAAGAGAGGCTACTAAAGATAAACAACTAGATGGTCAGATCCCACACATACCAAGCATTTCAATAACATACACACAATATGCTCGATATGTGCAAATACAACATGGCATCACAACATGACTCTATGACTCAAGTAGTCTATTCAATAGGCTCCGAGGAGCGAGATATTACAAACATGGGTCTCATGACCCAACATTCAGAGCATACAAATCAAGCACAAGCGGAAGCTATCATGTCTGAGTACAGACATCTATAAATGAAAAAGGCTGAGAAGCCTGACTATCTACCAAATCCTGCCGAGGCACAAGATCGTAGCTGAGGTAACAAGCTAAACGTCGAAGACCTTGCGGAAATACTAGTGAGACTGAAGTCTCTCTGCAAAAACATAAAATAGGCAAACGTGAGTACAAATGTACCCAGCAAGACTTACATCAGAACTATCTACATATGCATCATTATCAACAAAGGGATGGTGGGGTTTAACTGCAGCAAGCCAGCTTTGACTCGGTGGCTATCCTGAACTACGACTGCGAGTAACTTTTTTGAGGTGGCGCACACGAGTCCACATATTCACCATATCAATACACCACTATGGATCCGCTCCCGTCTCCCTACGAGAACGCCATCCATAGCACTCACGCTTATCTTGCGTATTTTAGAGTATCCACTTTCACTTGTCTATGAACTGATATAAGCAACCCAGAAGTCCTTTTCCGCGGACACGGCTATTCGAATAGATTAGGTTAACCCTGCAGGGGTGTACTTCTTCACACACGCTCTCACCACTTACCGCCGTTTACACGACATGTACTCGGCAACCTTAAAGCGGAAGCCCAACGTGGGTGTCGTCCACGACCTACCTAATCACCTAAGTCTCTAGTCCAGGTTTATCGCCTATTCAGGTTCCATCCATGAGGAGATCCGGCCGGAGTTTCGCTCACAGCCCCAAACGATGTGAACAGGGTTCCCGAGACACCAAACGGGCGCCCGGTACACCGTGCCACGTGCCTACCGCATCACAGCCCACCCCTACGGTCAGCGCTGCCCACGGCCTCCAGCATACTACAAACACCAGAAACTACTTGCAACTCCTGGACAGAGGACAAGGGTGATCAAGAAGCCGAGAGGGTCCATTGGTTTCGGGCCCAATGCGTGGTAGTAGCTGAATCATGGATCACAAACACAGAACTCAGTTCCTGAGGACGGCTGCAATGAGACAACCCACCATGTACTCCTACATGGCCTCTCACCGCTACCTTTACCAAATCGTGTTCACACACTTAGCTCACACACAGTGGGACATGTTCACACGCCTCTGATTCATCCCCGATGAATCAGACCTGACTCAACTCTAAGCAGTAGCAGGCATGACAAACAAACATGAATGAGTAGGCACAACAGGGCTCAAACAACTCCTACTCATGCTAGTGGGTTTCATCTAATTACTGTGGAATGACAGGTCATGCAGAGGATAAAGGGGTTCAGCTACCGCAGCATGTAACAGTTGAATCGGTGTTGTCCTAATGCAGTAAAAGAGGGCAGGAGCGAGAGAGTAGGTTTGTATCGGAATGAACAAGGGGGTTTTGCTTGCCTGGCACTTCTGAAGATAGCATTGAGTCTTCATCAGTGTCAACGATCGCATCATCGGTACACGTCTATCGAGAGGGGACAAATACCGACAATACAGAAAAAGCACGATCAATGCAATGCACAATATGATGCATGCTATGACATGGCAAAATGAATGTGTTTTGGGCTAATGCATCTAAAACCAGATTAAATGGGGTTGGTTTGAATACAAGATTCAAATTTAAACTCCATATGTGATTATTTAAATGCCCTTTATATGATTTGTGCTAAACAGCAGCTATAAGTTGTTCTAACATGCATGAAAATGGTACAGATGGATTCCTTGAATTATTCTGATAATTTTTCATATATAAATTATTTAATTTGGAGTTACGGTTAATTTTCTATGATTTATAGAAGTTTATATAATTTTCTGGAATTTCCTGAATTATAAAAAAAATTCCAGAAAATGGTTTATTGCGTCAGCCCCACGTCACAGTGACGTCAGCAGGGTCAACGGGCTGGTCCAGGTCAAACCTGACGTGTGGGGGCCACACGTCAGTGACACAGGAGCTAATCCCGGTCAAACCCAGCGCTGACTGGGGTTTGACCAGGGGTGGGGTCCGCTGTCAGTGGCCTAGTGGGTGATTAGCGGGGTAGTTAGTCCCTAATGACCGGCCACATCAGCTCCTGCCGGAGTTTCGCCGGCGGCGACCATTCCGCACGGCGGGGGAACGCCGGACTTGCGCTAGGGGCATCGGATCGACGAGCCAAGGGCACCAGGAGGTAGCCCGCGCCCGTGCGCATCTAGAGGAACCAACGGGAGGTGCGGGAGTGGCCGGGGTTCGCCGGAGGCGAGCTCGCGGCGGCGGCCGGAGCTCGGGCAACAGCGGAGATGGCGCTATGGTGCATGGGAGGAGGGCTG
>NC_041383.1:487060207-487062047 GCF_002162155.2 Triticum dicoccoides | reverse complement strand
ATGACGTTGCGGGATTCTCGGGAGATGAACTACGATAGCAAGCTCCAAAACATGAGCTGGTTCTGCTACAAACATGTGAACACGTTGTCCCAGACAAGCATGACCACGTGGTAGTCTTATAATAAAACACTACCGAGTTCAGGAGGGGGAACCATCAACGAGGGTATCGAAGTTCTTTCATAAGTCCGGATTAGCTCTTATGAAGGAACTCCTTCTCCTTGAACAAATCAATCAGTGGCTTGGTGTGCTAGGGATACATATAGATTGAAGGTTGCAAGTCTTCAAACCACAGCATTCTTTGCACGTGTGCATGACTGATTTGGAATGATTCCAAAGAAAGCAACATTGACTTTCTCGAATCCACGGCGGCAACTTGCATCAGATGCACATGAATTAAAGGAAGTCACTACCTTCATCCAAACATATGCTTCATGAGCTAGCATGAACAAATGCTTTCAAAAGTTTCCAACACTAGCTTAATGTTTAGCAAAATTATGGAGAAGACAAGGATGTTGTCAATGGGCTCAACAACAATTCATCTAGGTTTCCTTTTAAAAAGAATTCCATAGTTAAGTGAACACGGTGATAGCCTTGGTCAGACCAAAGATGTAATGGTGTATGCTCGAGGGATCAACCACGAATAAGACAACATTACGAGCATCGTTGGTACTGATTTGATTTGACGATAGCCCACACTCAAATCAAAGGATTGATAAGACAATAAGTCCAGCAACTGATCACAAGGACCAATCGATGAAGATATCATCTTTCTTCAACACACACTACACAAGAATATCCCTTTGGAACGAACTAAGTCAGGCAAGCTTTTATCTTCCAACCGTCCAAGTTGTCGTTTAGCTTAACCAACTAGCTTAGGGATATCTAACACCGATTCTTGGAGAGAAGGTGGTTCACAAGAAACCAACTTGATCACGAACTCAACATAGCGGTCAGGTGACAACCCGGTAACACCTCCAAGAAGATATTTGGAAAGTCACGAACCACCGGTATGTTACTAAGCTCGAGAACAATCTTGCTTTTGAGGGCAAGACGATATGATCAAATGAGTGAGGACTTGACAAGATCCTAACTCATCAATCGAAGGGTGCACCGAAATAAGGACTAGGTAGCACGATCAGTCTTAGAAGGATGATTCGAAAACCAACATACTAAGAATGAAATTATTATCCTTTAACTACCAAGCAACAGAGTTGCTAGCAGTATTGATTTCACACATCACAATTCATTTGTCGGTATTCCGGTTGCATCAACACGAGGGCCGAGGAATGAACAGTGATGGCAAGAAGTG
The DNA here is from genome assembly GCF_002162155.2 of Triticum dicoccoides. Lineage (NCBI taxonomy): Eukaryota > Viridiplantae > Streptophyta > Magnoliopsida > Poales > Poaceae > Triticum > Triticum dicoccoides. Next base: position 487,060,738 of record NC_041383.1, on the reverse strand, counting down.
TCACTGTACCGAGAGTTCATGGGATGGTGTGCAATTCCTATAACAATCTCGATATAAAATATGTAATACTCCAAGGTAGAGCAGAACCAAAAGCTGGATTGGCATTTGATCTGCGGAATACAACTACTTTGACCCAATCCTAGATATGGAAGAGGTACTGGAGTTTGTTTCTCCTAGTCATTCCGGAATAGAATGGCTTGACAGACCACAAGAGTCATAGGCATCGATGAACGAACGCACGCATACTCTTGACTATCAATTGATAGACGAGGGTCAGAATGCAACTAAAGAGAACAACTCAAAGGAACATATAACTTTCTGAGTTGTGGATGCATAGATTAGTATGTCGAACCAAGTTCAACATATTTCTTCCGGATAACCCATGCAGAAAGGTAGAACTGGCAGAGTCACGATTTATGAATGGAGAACTCCTCAAGAGTACTCTAATTGTGATTTTTGATCCAATAAACATCTGCCATAAGTAGTTCATGGTATTTGGAAGAAGAAGATACCACGGACTTCAAGGACTAT
>NC_041383.1:487058018-487059999 GCF_002162155.2 Triticum dicoccoides | reverse complement strand
CCCCTAAGCACTTAGGGTCATAATAATAATTCCAACATATATGTCGAGGCAATAATTACCTCAACACACCGATTAGTGTGGTTAATCTGGCCCATGGGAACATCGGAAACAGAAGGAAGGGATTTGCAAATGCATCGGACTATTTAGAAACCTGGGATGACTCGGACAGCATAACGGCTATAATTGCTCAAAAAGATTTGAGACAATCACAAAAATGGTGGCATAACCACTCAGAAGCACAATATCAAGGTTCCGAGATCAACAATTAACATACGGAAGTAGTAGGAACTGAACTGAGACTTAAATCCAACAATCTTATAAGTCTACTGATTAGTAACACGTGATCCTAATAGAAAGAAGAGATAGCCTAGTTCTTAATCCCCGCAGGAAAGATAAGATGACTCGGATCAGAAGGGCATGAGGTATAAGGAGTAAAAAGAGCCTTACGTTCCATCCCACAATCAATTCCCTTAAATAACTAAAGAATTTCTAGACTCAACTTCGACCAGTTTGGCTTGGTAATCCTACAGGCAGTCAAGCTCTGATACCAACGCTGTCAGGACCCCGACTCAATGCCACATCTATCTAGCATGTAACACCTCATATCACTTTGCGGCCTCACGCACGGTATTCCCACGGGTGTCGCCTTACCTTTGCCCGGGACCGTTTGCGCCTTTTGGCACACGTATATGACAGTGTCGCTAGCATCCATATGATAAGGAGCCCGGGCTGACATGGCTAGTCGTAAACCCAAAGTGGCACAGACTTACAGGGACATGCATCCATGACCCAGCTTCGAACGTGTCGGTCATCAGCAAGTGGGTCCGGGCTGTAGCACTGGGCTAGCAGGACTCCGGTAAACCGGGCTGTAGCGGGCTAACAGGACTTCGGTACTCAAAGCGTGACATTTCCCCGAAGGGACAGACACAGGAACGAAGAAGGACACATGCCGGCCAACCTAAGTGTTCCAGAGCAGTAGCGAGCTACCATGGCTCGGTGGAAACACTAGGAGACATTTCCCGGTAAGAGAGGCTACTAAAGATAAACAACTAGATGGTCAGATCCCACACATACCAAGCATTTCAATAACATACACACAATATGCTCGATATGTGCAAATACAACATGGCATCACAACATGACTCTATGACTCAAGTAGTCTATTCAATAGGCTCCGAGGAGCGAGATATTACAAACATGGGTCTCATGACCCAACATTCAGAGCATACAAATCAAGCACAAGCGGAAGCTATCATGTCTGAGTACAGACATCTATAAATGAAAAAGGCTGAGAAGCCTGACTATCTACCAAATCCTGTCGAGGCACAAGATCGTAGCTGAGGTAACAAGCTAAACGTCAAAGACCTCGCGGAAATACTAGTGAGACTGAAGTCTCTCTGCAAAAACATAAAATAGGCAAACGTGAGTACAAATGTACCCAGCAAGACTTACATCAGAACTATCTACATATGCATCATTATCAACAAAGGGATGGTGGGGTTTAACTGCAGCAAGCCAGCTTTGACTCGGTGGCTATCCTGAACTACGACTGCGAGTAACTTTTTTGAGGTGGCGCACACGAGTCCACATATTCACCATATCAATACACCACTATGGATCCGCTCCCGTCTCCCTACGAGAACGCCATCCATAGCACTCACGCTTATCTTGCGTATTTTAGAGTATCCACTTTCACTTGTCTATGAACTGATATAAGCAACCCAGAAGTCCTTTTCCGCGGACACGGCTATTCGAATAGATTAGGTTAACCCTGCAGGGGTGTACTTCTTCACACACTCTCTCACCACTTACCGCCGTTTACACGACATGTACTCGGCAACCTTCAAGCGGAAGCCCAACGTGGGTGTCGGCCACGACCTACCTAATCACCTAAGTCTCTAGTCCAGGTTTATCGCCTATTCGGGTTCCATCCATGAGGAGATCCGGCCGGAGTTTCGCTCACAGCCCCAAACGATGTGAA
>NC_041383.1:487025234-487056051 GCF_002162155.2 Triticum dicoccoides | reverse complement strand
GCTCGTCGGCGGCGGCGGCGCATTCGGTGAGCGAGAGGGAGAGGCGAACAGGGGGGGAAGAGGGGCACGGGGAGAGGGGAGCGGTGCAGGGGGTGCGTGGCGTCGTCCGGGGCGTCGCTGGGGAGGAAGCAGGAGGTGGCTAGGGGGGAGGGAAAGTAGGAGGTGGCCGGGGCAGCGTCGGCGAGCGCCACGCCTCGCCTCTGCTCGTCCTCCTGGCAGAGGAGGAAGAGGACAAAGGAGGAGGAGGTGGGCTGGGCCGGCTGGGGGAACTGGGCCGGCTCTGGTAAGCAGGTAAGTGGCCCAGGTGGGCTGCAGGTAATGTTTCTCTCCTCTCTTTTATTTCTATTCTGTTTTATATTTTTTCTATTTCTGCAATTTGTTTTTGATTTGTTTTAAAATATCAAATCATTTTATAAATCCTGGAAATAATTATGGGTACTTTCTGAATTATTTCAGTGACCCTTATCAATTTCCAACATTTATTTGAGCATTTAAATTATTTATAGTATTTAAATGCCCAAAGTCAAATACAATATGATTTAATTCAAAAATCCAAAAATGACCTAAGAATATAATCATCATCTTTGGCAGAGGTTTCCACCTTAACCAGAAATCATGAACTTTTCTTAGGAACCTTTTGGGTTTATTGAAAAGATTTTAATTCACCCTAGTTGAGTTGATTTAATGCTAGGGTTTGAACATCCCCATTTCAAATTTAGGCAAAATTTAAACATGATGCAAACATGAAGCTAGCCTAGAGCACTACCAGCAGCTAGGGATGTGACACCCGATCCTCTGCCCGTGCCGTTCTCTCCGACACAGCACCGGCTCGGGAGGTCCTCCGACCCTTCTTCCTCCCTGTTATATTGTCCGCAGATCCGACCTACCACCGTCGATATCCCAGCGACCCTCAGGTATAAGTTCTTCGAAAGAGGCCTTGCTCTACTGCCCCATCTCCCCACATGTCTGCATGTGCATCTTTTTCTACTCCCATCATCTCTTCCAAAGCCACCTAAATTTTTAGTATTATTAGAGGTAAAGCTACATCATGCATTCGAATCTAGGGCTTTGTTCAAACAATGAAGAAAGGGGGGAAAGTTGTAGCATGAATCTAGGACTTGATTCAAAGAGAAAATAATATGGTGAAAGTAGTAGAAACCAGATACCCAACCGGTCTCTTGGTTGAAAAGGGAAATAATGGGAAAATGCAGTACAAACTAGATAAGGAACAGATCTTATTGGTTGAAAAAAGGATAGAATGTGGCGGCTAGTGGACAAGTCAAGAGAGTATGTCCAGGATTAGATTTGCTGCCATCACATAGTAAAAGGTCTCCAGGATTAGATTTGCTGCCCTCACATAGTAAAAGGTCTCAGGATTAGATTTGTTGCCCTCACATAGTAAAAGGTCTCAGGATTAGATTTGCTGCCCTCACATAGTAAAAGGTCTCCAGGATTAGATTTGCTGCCCTCACATAGTAAAATGTCTCCAGGATTAGATTTGCTGCCCTCACATAGTAAAAGATCTCCAGGATTAGATTTGCTGCCCTCACATAGTAAAAGATCTCCAGGATTAGATTTGCTGCCCTCACAAAGCATAAACAAACTCGGCATCACCACTTGATGCCTCCTTGTAGGTACATTGTGCTGATGCGTCCACTGTCGCATGTCCTTATACCAACCTTTTGTTGTTGTTAATGTAAGGGCGCATGTAAAATGAAGCAATCACACTGTTACCTTAGGGACATGTCTAACCAGTGTTATTGTTAATCCAATGCCTCCAGTCATAAGATGCAATTAAACTCTATTACAAATGGCACTCCTGCTGTTTTCCCCAGTATGATAAGTAAGTTGCTCCTTTACGCTGCTGAGTGTCCTGGTGTCCCCACGGTCCCATGCCCTTAAACCAACTTTTTAGCTGCTGTTGATTTACTGTGTCTGGTAAACAAGCAATGCCACCATTAAAGTTATCCCATATTTGAGGAATCTCATTGTTAATCGTAATGCTTCTGTAACATGAAGCATTGCTGACGTTTTAAAATTTCTATTGTCCTTGCGTGATTGCCATGAACATAATTAAGATGCTTCTTTTCATTTTTTATATGTTTCGTATATTCTTATTGACCAGCAACTATTTACTTTCTATCTTTTTGTGAAGATAAGGATATCCATTTCACCTTGTTGCTATTGTGACCTTTTGGTGAACTGCACAAAAAACTTTTTTTGGAATGAGTGTCTTGTGCAGTTCAACTAAAATGTCACGTGGGCAACATCTCTCAATTTTGGTGGAACTGCACAAAATGGTGATTGGAGTTTCCAAAATCATCGTCAAGTTCTGCTGGTAATCTCGTGCAACATTTTATTAGCCTTCGCAAGATGGAGCCATCACTATCACCATAATGGCACTTTATTTTAGTGGAAATGCACAAAAGGATAAGAAAATTATAGTTGCACCTTACATGAGCCGGACAACCAACCATAATGTTCCTCAATTTTAGAGAAACTACTAAAGAAGAACCTGCCAGCTCACAAGAGCAAGTACTTCTTGCTAGCTGAATGACTCAATCTTTGCTTCATTTCAGGTGAACTGCAGAAAAAGGCGCATTAATTGAATCATGGAACTCCAAGTAGACCTCATCCTAGTGGAGCTGCAGGTTGAGTTCAAGGAGGCCGCTATTAAATGAAATCATGCTCTCCTATCTCCTTGTTTGTGTTATGCAAACAGGAATACTCAACTACAGATGTTGTGACGGTCAAGAGCATTCGCCAAGTTCTTGGATTGTATGACATGGCTAGCCAAGATGGATTTAATCCCGATATTCACTTTATCAAAAGGCTCTAATGGGTTGGTTTTGAATCTTGCAAGCTAGGAATCAATGAGATGTGTAGGCATATTTGTTGTACTTATTATTTGAATCTTATTTGTTGGTTCTGAATCTTGCAAGCTGGGAATCAATGAGATGTGTAGGAATCTTTGTTGTACTTATTATTTGGATCTTATTTGTTGGTTCTGAATCTTGCAAGCTGGGAATCAATGAGATGTCTAGGCATCTTTGTTGTACTTATTATTTGGATCTTATTTGTTGGTTCTGAATCTTGCAAGCTGGGAAACACGGCATGATGATGCAGAGGACAACAACCATAACAAACAATTCAAACTTGGTAGTATTATCTTTGTGAAAGTGCGACAAATGTGCTGGTCATGTGCGTCCTGAGAATAATAATTCTAATTGTTGCGCATGTTAATCATGTGGCACTGATAGAACGAGCCAATGCATTGCTTATTTTAAGTATAAATTTCTATTAAAACTAATTAAATTTAAGTAAAGTGACCACTAACTCCTATTATTACAGTACCAATACAGACTCCCTCGTGAACCGACGTGTGGCCGGAGTAGGTTTCTTAATGGAGGAGTTTGAATGTGCCGAGGGTGCATCTTCTGTCGTGCGTGCAGCAGACGAGGGAGGGGTAGTAACTGTTGACGCATGTACACACTCAGCTTACTGTTGAATCCAGTTCCCCAAGAGCTGAAAAACGAACTGCTGCCGTCGCCTACACACTCGTTCACTCGAAGAGACTCCAATGGCGATCCGAGGGGTGAGCCTGCTGGATATGGACTTCAGCAAGGAGTTCCCCTTTGAGTTCACCGTTCAGTCCTATGGCTGCACCAAGTTGAATGTGATGTACACCAACTATACGGACTCAGTGAAGCTCTGCCTCGCCTCAGTCCTATGGCTGCACCAGGTTCTGGAGCATTCGCCCATTTCATCGGCAGCACCCACTGCACCTTCGCTACGATGGAGAGAAGGAAGAACGCGATGATTCGGCCATCTGGTGCAACAAGCTTGTCAACATCCAGAAGCAATACAGGATCATCATCAACGGGAAGGAGAAGGACTCCATGGTTGACCTCGGTGAGACCATCATCGACCCCTTATACTCCAACATGAAAGAAGACGACCTGAACATGTGAGAGGTACCTCTGAATCTAGCCTACATAACCTACGCGGCCAAGGACGCATACGCATGCTACGACAGGTACAGGCAGATCTTGGACATGAGGGCATGTCTGCTTTCGGTAACCAACGAGTACACGGACAACCACAACGTCATGATCAAGCATGCTAGGAAGGTCTAGATGTTGTACTTTATCTGTTTATAAGCACCTTTATCATCTGAGTGTTTCATGCATTAGCCTATGTGTCGTAATTATCTATTTTGTCCGAAATATTTCTTTTAAGAACCCATTAACCTGATTACTTTTTTAGTGGCTATTTGCTTATGTATGTAACTAGTTCACTTGTCCGTTAAAAAAAACTAGTTCACTCAGCTGCCATGCTTTGAATCTCCTTTCTCCCAACATATTCCCCTCCTCAGGTGGACCCAACAGGTCTCTGAATTTTCTCCCACTTTATTTTTCAATGTAAACTGAGTTTTCTGCCAATACAATTCCCTAGAATCAACTCAAATGTCCCACATCTAGCCTAAAAAATATTAATACCCCACATACTATTAACTCATCAAATTAAAATGATATTTTATTTCGTAAGTTGAAAGTTCTTACAAAATAATAATAATAATTGTTTATATATAACCTTGCAAGTTAACTCCTAGTGATTGCGTACATAAGCTTGCAAAGATTTTACTGACCAATGCAGTAATAGACGTGGAATCATGTATTTATGTTTTTATAACATTTCTCCGTCTAGCCCAACATGATATTTTCACCCAGCCCAGCAAGTCCGCAGATTTTGAGAAAAATGCAAATGGGATTAAACGGGATACATAGATGCTACATCATTGTTTCACCCAGCCCACCAAATGGACTGAAAAAACAAATGGACTGGTGATACGTCTCCAACGTATCTATAATTTTTGATTGTTCCATGCTATTATATTAACTCTTTTGGATGTTTATGGGCTCTATTTTACACATTTATATCATTTTTGGGACTAACCTACTAACCGGAGGCCCATCCCATATTGCTGTTTTTTTTGCCTATTTCAGTATTTCGAAGAAAAGGAATATCAAACAGAGTCCAAACGGAATTAAACCTTCGGGAGCGTTATTTTTGGAACAAATCTGATCCGGAGAGCCTGGAGTGCAAGTCAATAAAGCTCTGAGGGGCCCACGAGATAGGTGGGCGCCCTCCCCCCTGTAGGGTGCGCCCCTCTATCTCGTGGGCCCCTCGGGCGGCCACCAACGTACTTCTTCCTCCTATATATACCTACGTACCCCGAAAACATCTAGGAGCACCACGAAACACAATTTCCACCATCATGACCTTCTGTATCCGTGAGATCCCATCTTGGAGCCCTTGTCGGCACTATGCCGGACGGGGAAGCAACCACAGAGGGCCTCTACATCAACATCCTTGCCCCTCCGATGAGTTGTGAGTAGTTACCACAGACCTACGGATCCATAATTATTAGCTAGATGGCTTCTTCTCTCTTTTTGGATCTCAATACAATGTTCTCCCCCTCTCTTGTGGAGATCTATTCGATGTAATCTCTTTTTGCGGTGTATTTGTCGAGATCCGGTGAATTGTGGGTTTATGATCAAGTTTATCTATGAATAATATTTGAATCTTCTTTGAATTCTTTTATGTATGATTGATTTATCTTTGCAAGTCTCTTCGAATTATCAGTTTGGTTTGGCCTACTAGATTGATCTTTCTTGCCATGGGAGAAGTGCTTAGCTTTGGGTTCAATATTCTTGCGGTGTTCTTACCCGGTGACAGAAAGGGTTGCAAGACACGTATTGTATTGTTGCCATCGAGGATAACAAGATGGGGTTTGTATCATATTGCATGTGTTTATCCCTCTACATCATGTCATCTTGCTTAATGCGTTGCTCTGTTCTTATGAACTTAATACTCTAGATGCATGCTGGATAGCGGTCGATGTGTGGAGTAATAGTAGTAGATGCAGGTAGGAGTCGGTCTACTTGTTATGGACGTGATGCCTATATACATGATCATGCCTAGATAATCTCATAACTATGCGCTTTTCTATCAATTGCTCCACAGTAGTTTGTTCACCCACCGTAATACTTATGCTATTTTGAGAGAAGACTCTAGTGAAACCTATGGCCCCCGGGTCTATCTCTTATCATATTTGCTTTCCATCTACTTTTATTTGCATCTTTACTTTTTGCATCTATATCAAAAATACCAAAAATATATTTATCTGATCATACTATCTTTATTAGATCTCACTTTCGCAAGTGGTCGTGAAGGGATTGACAACCCCTTTATTGTGTTGGTTGCGAGTTCTCAGTTTGTTTGTGTAGGTGCGTGGGAATTTTGAGGAGCCTCCTACTGGATTGATACCTTGGTTCTCAAAACTGAGGGAAATACTTACGCTACACTTTCCTGCATCACCCTCTCCTCTTCGAGGAAAACCAACGCAAGCTCAAGATGTACAGTAGGTCGAAGCCTAAGAAGACATTGGATTTACATCCAACGGCCGGCATTCTTCTTCAATCTCTCATCTTCTTCCCCCAGCGCTGCCGGAACCACGTGCTCCAGCCTTCGGCGTCCAATGGCGTTGTTTTGCGCTCCTCAGCGAAAGGCTACCCCGCTGACGGACATGCCATCCCTCCACTCCGCACCTCCTGTTATTATCTGCCGAGTGTAGGCCCACACCGCACCCGAACCAGTCAAGTTTCCCACTCCTCACCATCTGCAACTCCACTGCCGCGTATTCCCCATCTCCGGGTCATTCCAGTCTGGGGCCTCGCCGTCGTCCACCGCCTCCGTGCGCTCGGCACGGCATGGTCAACATACGAGAGTCATCGGAAGAGGACTGTACGTGGAGAGCCTGACGTCTGGGACCCACGAGGTCCATGGTCGCATGCAAGGAAAGTTCCTCCTTATTACGCACTGTACGTGGACTGTACGTGGGAAGGGCTTCTGTATTTCACGAAAAAATATTCCCCCCGCGGACAGGTCGGACCCACCAGCTATATCTTCGCACGCAAGGAAGTGCCTCCTTATTACGCACAAAAAATGAATACCCCCCCTGCTAGTTGGGACCCACCATAGTGGGTCGCTGACTTGTGGGACTACTAAGTTGACGAGGACGGAGGGCTTTGTCAACTTAGTCAATATGAACGATTCTACCTCTAGTGACCGTACGATGTCCATCCAACAGCCATAGTGCTTCTTCAACCTCTGGTCTTCTTGCTCCAGCCACCCAAAGCAGCGCCGGTCGTGCCGCGTGCTCCTGCCTCTCGTGGCCAGCTGTGATGCCGCGGAGGCCTCACCGCCCCCTACTACTCCCACCACTGGCCCAGGGCATCCCTCTAGTCACCCACACCCCCTGTTATTCTGCGATGACAACAGCCTCACGCCGCAGCCAAACTAGTGAACCCTCGTACTCCTCTCCACGTGGGCATCCACTGCCGCGTCTTCCCCGGCTCCCTGTCGTCCCCTTCCTAGGCCTCGCCGTCGTCCACCGCCTTGGTGCTCTCGAGTCTCGGCGCGGCATGGTCAATGTGGTCAACGACCGACTTCCATCGGAAGAGTACTGTACATGGAGAGGCTGACAGCTGGGTTCACGGCCGCAGCTGGGTCCATGGCCATAGCCCAGTTTTTTTATATTTGCCAAGTAAGTCGCTTTGTCAGGCCTGTTGGGCTGTAAATCTTTCAAGACGAGGAGAGCTTCATTCGGCTGGCCGAGAAAATGGCCTATCAGTAATGAGAAATGGGTTGTACATTTTTAAAACACATCAAACCGGCAATTAGTTTCAAATATCTTTTTTTCATTTCAAGATTTTAAATTACATTAATTTTTATGCGTGGAGAATTTGTTGGATTTTATATTGATATACATTTATTTTTAAAATCAGTTTGAATGTGATTCAAAATTTCGGGATTAAAAATAGTTCGGACCTCACCGAAATATGCAAAATTTCGTATAATTTTTTAACCGTGGCCACAATATGGGCTGTATGCTAACAAAAAGAATATGGGCTCCAAAAAAAACCTTAAGAATTAGCAAATGGGCTGTAAATTATTAGAAATAATGGCAGATGGGTTGGATGCCGTTTTCCACATATTTGAGGATTTCCTAAAAAAAGGTTGATGCACAAGCAGTGACTGTTGGATGTCCATCCAACGGCCGTCGTGCTTCTTCAATTTCTGCTCTTCCTGCTCCAGCCGCTCAAACAAGAGCTGGCGGGACTACCTGCTCCCTCCTCCCCACGGCCAGCTGTGCTGCCGCGCAGGCCTCACTGCACCACCGTACTCCCATCGCTGGCCTAGTCATCCCTCTACTCACCCACACCTGCTGTTATTCTCCAGCGATGGCAGATGAACCAGTAAACCCTCGTACAGTCGTACTCCCCTCCGCGTGGGAAACAACTGTCGAGTCTTCCCTGCCTCCATGTCATTCCCTTCCTAGGCCTCGCTGTCGTCCACCGCCCTGGTGCTCTCGGCGCGGCCTGGTCAACATGGTCAACAACCGACATGCATCTGAAGTGGACTGTATGTGGAGAGGCCGACAGCTGGGTCCACGGCCGCACGCAAGGAAATGCCTCCTTATTACGCGCAAAATAATGATTCCTCCACCTAACATCAAGGACCCACCGAAAGGGCCTCTGTATTTCGTGAAAAAAACGTTACCGCCACTGACAGCTTGTACCCACCAGCTATATCTTCGCATGCAAGGAAGTGCCTCCTTATTACGCACAAAAAAATGAATACTCCCCCTATTAGCTGGGACCCAGTATAGTGGCAGGCTGACATGTGGGCCTACTAAGTTGATGGGGACGGAGGGCTTTGTCAACTTAGTCAATATGCATGACTTTAGCTCCAATGACCATACGATGTCCATCCAACGGCCATAGTGCTTCTTCAACCTCTGGTCTTCTTGCTCCAGCCGCCCAAACCAGCGCCGGTTGTGCCTCGTGCTCCTGCCTCCCGTGGCCGGTTGCGATGCAGCAGAGGCCTCAACACCGCCTACTACTCCGACCGCTGGCCAGGACAACCCTCTACTCACCCACACCCCTATTATTCTATGGCGACGGCAGCCTCACAGCGCAGCGAACCGGTGAACCCTCGTACTCCTCTACGCGTGGGCATCCACTGTCGCATCTTCCCCGGCTCCATGTCGTCCCCTTCCCAGGCCTCGCCGTCGTCCACCGCCCTGGTGCTCTCAGCGCGGCGTGGTCAACATGGTCAAGGAACGGCTTCCATCGGACGTGGACTGTACGTGGAGAGGCTGACAATTGGGTCCATGGCCACAGCAAGAAAGTGCCTCCTTATTATGCGCAAAATAATTATTCCTCCACCTGACAGCGGGGACCCACCAGGCGGGCCACCGTATTTCGCAAAAAAGACGTTTCCCCCTGACTGCTGGGACCCACCAGCTACACCTTCACATGCAAGGAAGTGCATCTGGGCAAAAAAAATGATTCGCCCCGCTGACTGCTGGGACCCACCAGCTACATCTTCGCATGCAAGGAAGTGCATCCGGGCAAAACAAAAACAAAACGATTCGCCCACCTGACTGTTGGGACCCACCAGCTACATCTTCGCAGGCAAGGAAGTGCCTGACAGTAGGGACCCACCTGGTCGAAGCGTATGTAGCATTGTCATTCTGGTCGCGAACGTGTACGTACATACTGGTCGTTGTAGAGGCGCGCACGTAGCCTGTACACGTACGTACGATGACCAGGGTGCAAGAAAGAAAATACGGCCACGTATGTGTACATACGGGCGGGGTCTCAAACGCCTACTCGCGCATACATACGGCCAGGGCTCGTGTACATGGCTGTGCCGGAACGGAGAAACAGCGTCATCATCGTGTTCATGGGGAGGAAACGGAATGCGTCGTGTTCATCAGGAGGCAACGGAACGCGTGGGAGCCAACCGGCTGGGTCGGAACGGAATGTGTCGTCGTGTTCATAGGGAGGGCTTGGACGGAACAGGCGATGGAAACGAGGCCTGGCATACTGCACAACGGAGGAAACGGCCTTGTGTTCGACCGGACACGTTCGAAATGGGATCCTGTTCATTGGGAGGGGTGTGGCGTACCGCAAAACAGAGGAAACGGACCTCCTACGGTCGAAACAGGGGTCATGTTGATCGAGAGGTGTCTAGCGTACCGCAAAACAGAGGAAACGGACCTCCTACGGTCAAAACGGGGGTCCTATTGATCGGGAGGGGTGTGGCGTACCGCAAAACGGATGAAACAGACTTGTGTTGGAGCACTACGGTCGAAACGGGGGTCCAGTTCATCGGGAGGGGTGTGGCATACCGCAAAACGGGACTCCACGGGATACTGTTCATCTCCACCGTCGACCCCCTCCAGCCTCCACGGGCTACCGTCGACCTCCTCTAGCCTGGACGGGCTACCGTCGACCTCCTCCAGCCTCCACGGGCTCCTGTTCATCCAGCCTCCACCGTGCGCTACTCCACCGGCTACTGTTCAACCACCCCTTCACGGGCACCCCTCCACCGTCTACTGTTCATCCAGCCCTCCACACCACGGGGTCCTATTCATCCAGAGGCAACGCCACCGCTCACTGTTCATCCAAACCCCCTGCAACGCTCACTGTTCATCGAATCGATCGGGTTCAGTTAGCAGCAGTAGCGAAGGAATCGCTCGATCGGGTTCAATTAATAGCCATCGATCGATCGCTCGGGTTCAGTAACGCGTAGCCTGCAGTGCAATCGCTCGGGTTCAGTTAGATCCCAACGCCTCGCTCGGGTTCAGTTAGAGCCAACGCCTCGCACACACGCGCGTACGTGTATGAGAGAAACGCGCATCGCTCGACCCCCGACCGCCCACCGTAACCGGGAACTCCCCGAAATTTTCCTTGCCCTCGCTTCTACCATGGTTTTTTCCATCATGGATGGCCCAAAGAATGTCATGCAGCTGCGTCTCTGGCCCGCCCAGGACGAAAAGTCCATTTTCTGTCATGATTTTTTTGTCATAGAAGTAGGAGCCCACCACATCTCTGATGATACCGGGTTTTGTCACAATTATCGTCATAGAAGTGTTATATGTATGACAGAAAAAAAATTGTTCGGCCCAAAATGTCACGGGTGTGTCTTTTTTGTAGTGGGGGCTTCAAAAGCGTAGCAAAACCACTCAGAGTAAATTGCCTATAGTCAGGTTTTTGGATTGGATTGTTGAGAAATTTACTATGAGATTTAATCCGAATAAATAGTAAATAGATCATGACGACAATTCCAAAGATCAAAGTAATGATGCGGACTAAACCAAGAGGACCGAATCATATACTATACAGTGGGAGCACAACCGTTGTGGTTGATGTTGTCACTCATGTTGTTGATGAAGAGGTTACCGAGGTCGGGGAAGAAGGCTGTCGTTGAGGAAGTCGTCACTGGCAGCAGTCATAGGAGTGTGCTCCCCAAAAACCTGATCGCCCCTCACCCGTAAAGGATCACGAAAGGCGGGGTTCGAAGGACTGTTGTCCCTCCTCGCGGTGCACACTGGAAGGTCGACTGGAGAAGAATTGTGTGGCGGCACTAAGATCTGGAACAGTGCGAAACCATATGATACAGTGGTGGCTAGGGTAGAGCATGTCAGCTCGGTCATGCGAGTAAGACCAAGTATAATAGAAGGCCTTTGGCCCAAGGCCACTGCTACAAATCAACCGGCTGATTTCCCAGAGAAATCAGTCAGCTCGTCAGTCGTTAGATCCTTTCCTACCTAGTCGTTCGATCCAGTCAACACCAACGCCCAGGTCATCGCCCTCAGGCCGCATCAATGCATCCTCCTTTTGTTCTCCTAGCTGCATCGACGTAGCACGCGCCTCCACCCACTGGAAAAGCATCGCCCCCTAACTCTTATCCGCCATGCAGCATCGCTGGGAAGCTATCGCAGCGATGCTGGCTCACAGCGTCCCGTCGTGCTGCATCACAACAGCAGGACCACCAAGTCATTGAAGTTGCATCGTAGCACCGGGGGGCTCCCTGCAGTGACGCCGGCTCGCAGCATCCGGCGTGCTGCATCACAACAGCAGGAGCACCAAGTCATCAAAGTTGCATTGTAGCACCAGGTGGCTCCCTGCAGCGTCGCGCTTCCGCCTCCCTTGTCTGCTGTGTTGTAGCACTGATGATGAGCAGTGGCATCCACCGGCAACCGCGCCTTCATGCTGTGTTGCAACACTGACGGGGTGTGGCTCCATCTCCAGCCTCCCTCTTCTTGCTGCATTGCAGCATTGACGTCGAGCAGCGGTCTCCTCCGGCCTCCTCTTCTTGTTGCGTTACCGCGCTAACGTTGAGCGGCGGTCTCCTCTGGCCTTCTTCTTCATGCTATGTTGTAGCACCGGCAGCTGCCTCCAGCTGCTATGTTGCAACACGGTCGGGAGTGGCGCCCCCTCTAGCCTCCCTCTTGGTAATGGGTTGCAACACTGGTGGTGAGCGCGGGCAGCAATGGTGTCGCAGCAGTGCATGAGCATCCCTGCTTCCGCCGCCCTTGCTTGTTTCATAGCAGCAGTGCAGCAAAAAAACATGAGTAGTCGAGGCAGTTGCAGCCGGACGTGGTCGCGTTTGTTCTCTCTAGAATTGCAGCAGCGGTGGCATGGTGGTCACCATTGCGGTGGGAGTCCTCGCTTGAGAACAATAATGGGTATGGGAATAAGAGAGGACGGAGGGAGAGCGTGTGGAGGAGAGAGGGGATCGAAGAGATAAGGCAAGCTGGGGGAAATGATGGATGGGCCTAGAGGTCACGTGTCGAGCAGCACGAGCGGCTTCTCTTTCGTCATTATCATCCGGTGGATTTAGAACATTTTCCTTGGCTCAAACCCCACGTCCAAGTCAATAATAGCCCCACCAAGGTTTATCTCAAAAAACTGATTAATTAAGGCGTCCATTAATCATTAATTAATAACTTAACATAAATTTTCTGACCAACAAAAATATAGCCCATGTGGATAGCTTTTGTCCTTAGACAGGCTCATTCCCGAAGAGCGCGCGTGTAGGTTTCCTAGTATCATGCTCATGCAAATGCTAGAATAGATCACACTATAAAGTGGTGTGACTCACACCTACCTAGCAGTATGGGACTAAACTTTAGTCACACTCACACCACACTTAGAGCATGGTTAATAGTATAGTCAACATCTGGCTATATGAAGTTGACACATCATCTAGAACCAACCTAATAGCCTGCTAGTACAATAGTTAGTCCCTTTAGTATAATACTATACCATTAATAATGGCCCCACCTTTTGTCTCACAAAGTACGTTGGGGCTCCTGCTACAACCGGCTACAAGCTTACAACCCGCTTCTCTTCTCTCTCCTTCAACTAAGCACAAATACTATATTTAAATCCTTATAGCCTGCTTATGTCATCTAATTGTAGTACTTGGTTTAAAGTTACTCTCCACTGTGTAGTCTGAAATGCCGAGAATGCAGCGGGTGGTGCCCTCGGTTGGCGCGCCACTTCAATGACGGAAGCAGTGAGAGGTCGCGTCGACCTAACTTTCCATCAATGTGGAGCGGCAAGCTCAGCTGGCGTCGAGCGGGAAGCGCGCGCGGGAGGGGGAGGGGTTTTTGTTGGGCCAAGAAGGTGAGAAGCCAACTTGGGATCGGCCCGGACAGGGAAATATCATGTGCTCCCATAATCACTAGTAGTTTCATGCATATGACACTAGCCTATATTAGTACTCCCTCCTTTCCGGTTTATAGAGATGTTTAGAGTAACATAGTAATATGTTACAGTATAAGTTACTCCCCACTATGACCAACCTTGGCCTCTCCCAGTGCTCCACCATGTATAGCTGCTAAGCCTGCCACATAGGCATGAAATATGATGTGGCAAGTTAATTAAGAAGAGAGAGACTAGTTTGGTGACCGCAGGAACAAACGGTGGAAAGACAGTTTTGAGTCTATAGCCAATTAAATGAAGCAAGCTTAGCAACAACAAACTAAGCACCTACGCATTGGAGACTTGAGTTGCTAAGCCATTTAATGCACTTAGCACCTCAAATAAGCACTTAGCACTTAGCACCCCCTTGACCGTGGACCTTGACGGTGTACATCACCTTGTGTCCAGATCTGAGATGCCACATGTACCAGATGAATGACTCCAAGCTAGACCACCGTGATGCAAGAGGTGCGAGCTGAGGAACACTGTTGAAGACACCCCCCTCAGACTGGCCACAATGGGTAGCTAATGTTACTAGTCTATGTTACTACCTCTATAGTAACATACGTGTGGTAACATGCAACACTTCATTTATTAGGCTATAGACACATCTTGCCTTGATATGTGTGATGCTACTACTTTCCTCTCTTTCTTCCTTTAATCCTTGCCACATCATCTACTTTATCTAGACATGTGTGATGTTACTGCCTATGTTACTCCCACTGTGGGTAGTCTCACAATTTTCCTCGTCATCATCTGAGTCCTAGAAGATCTCACCAACATCATCATTAGGCATGGAGTCATCTTGATAGACAATGTGCGCAGAAGGAGTAGAGGCGACCGGGGACGCACCACGTCGTGGGCACTCTGTACGTGCTCGTGTGGGTGCAGCGTGCGTGTTTTTCCATCGGTGCTAGCTCTAAGGCCGAGGCTGCGGTCGTCTTCGTCTCTGACTAGTAGTTGAGCAACGATAGCAAATAGGTGTTGCAAGAGATGTGTAGGCGCCGTTGTGTGCGAGCTTCGCCGTAGCACGACAAACCGGACATCGCCGCAGATGGCGCACGCCTCCATGCAGCCGAGTGTGTGCGCATGCATGTGTTATTCACGTGCATTCTGTGGCCGAGTGTGTGTGCATGCATGTGTTGCGTACGTGCGTTGTGTGCTCCATGTTTTGCACGCACGTGCATGAGTTGGATCGGATGGAGTTAGTGCTTTGGCGTGTGTACATGTGTGGCTGCATGCGTCCTGTACATGCGTGGCTTATTGCGTGGTTATCAATATAAACTGTAAAACATCTTCAACTTAGCATCTTGATGTATCGTCTCTAGTGGTTAGCAAAGAGTTCATGTTCTTTTATTTGTTTATAGGTGGGCAGGCGGCAAAAAACAGGGGAAAATGCGCAAGCTTCCTTGCAGATGCTCCACCACGAGGTTCCTTGCTCCTTCTCGGTCGTCGGGAATCTATGTTCTTCAACTCTCTTTTTTACATGAGCTATGTTTATCCTTTTGCCAACACGCGAGACATCTAGCATCAAGGTGCACGTGTCATGCGAGAAAATGGAGATAATCAGATAAGCAGTGCTTAAGTGAGTCATGCACTTCGATGGACCTACTAGGCAATATTTTTTCTCCTCGATGGCACATGAATAGTGCACGTACTCAACGACGGAGCACGGGATGGTAGGCATGACATGGTCAGCCCTTTTTTGGAGAGAGTGCATACTAAATAACTTTGATGTGTCCCGTAAACTCGCAGAATGACAAGAAGCTTGCTTACTATGCCTTCTCCCTCGCCAATGCATGCGCGGTGGCTCGCAACATGAGGAGAAACTTTTGCTTACAAGCGGTGGACGTGCAGCAGTTCATTTGGTGTCAGATTGCCAGAAGTACTACTATAGAACCATTGACTTCCGGAAGAGACGAAGAGCCAAGCATAAGGTCACCTACTAACCTTAGGCTAGGCGTAGTGGGAGTAACATAAGTAGGGGTACCTCCTTTTTTTCTAGAAAGAACCACACGCGAATATTGGACTGTAGCAGCACAACAACTGAATGAAAAATCGAAACCAACCAATGAACTACTACTACTTCTACTAATGGTAAGCGTTTGCTAGTGCAGATCATGTACTCTGTCTGTCCATGTATATAGGGCTTAATGCGCTTTCTGAGACTATCTTTGGCCCTGTTTGGATCCAAGACTTAGAGTTAGTTTGAGCTAGTTGGGGCTCATATAGCCCTAAAGTATCCAAGCATGAGGGTTAAATTGGAGCAAGTTGCACCGAACCCACCAAAAAAACTATCCCACCCAAGAGGTGCTAATTGGAGATAGTTCTCATTGGGCCCACTGAAAAATCACTTTTCTCTCTCCATCAAGTGCATTTATTGTCACTCTAACCCTGTCACCCAAACACCTCTTTGCCTACAGTTAGTTCAGGGTTAGTCATGAGGTAGTATAACCTATAGCTATGTTAGAGTATCCAAATAGGAGAAGTATAGCACATGCAAGTTGCTCAAAGCATATAGTTGAATTCGTACGTGAAAGGATTTTTTTAAATGAAACGTGAAAGGATCTTTGAATGATATAATTTTAAAAATATATAAAATCTTATCAATAGTCAAAGGCATCCTCGAAGAATACATTAGGCCCTATGTAAAATCGTATCAATAGTCAAAACCAAGTGTTCTAAATGAGTTCAAAACAAGAAAATGGACCCACTCACAGCACGGCATGCCTGTCTTGTTTGGTCCATCGGTCAAAGCGGTTCCTCTTCTTGGCATAACAATATAGTACTGTGTTTTGTTTAGAATGCTCTTGGCATGTCACTGACATGTGATGAGTTAACCGACCTCAATAGACGGCAAAAACGCAAGCCCGCCGCACTTTGAGAGAGATGAGGAGCGAGAAGCAATACGGGCTGTTGGATTACTAGAGCTAGGTGTCGCAGGAAGCCAAGAAATATGGTGATAGCGTGGGTTAGCCATGTAGTATGATGTAACTACACTGGGCTGCCGTGTTTCGTACTCTTCCAGTCCACTATGGAGATGATTGGTTGATTTTATATCGCTGAATAATATAAAATATTATGAGTGCAGACACTCCACCACGAGGTTCCTTGCTCCTTCTCGGTCATTGGGAATCTATGTTCTTCCACTCTTTTTTTGACGTGAGCTTTGTTCATCCTTTTGCCAACACACGAGACATCTAGCATCAAGGTGCACGTGTCATGCAAGAAAATGGAGATAATCAGATAAGTAGTGCGTAAGTGAGTCGTGCACTTCGATGGCACCTACTATGCAATATTTTTTCTCCTCGATGGCATGTGAATAGTGCACGTACTCAACGACGGAACACGGGATGGTAGCCATGACAGGGTCAGCCTTTTTTTGGAGAGAGTACGTACTAAAAAACTTTGATGTGTCCCGTCAACTCACAGAACGACGTGAAGCTTGCTTACTACGCCTTCTCCCTTGCAAACGCATGCGCGGTGGCTCGCAGCACGAGGAGAAACTTTTGATTATAGGCCGCCTGCCCACCTATAGAACCGCCTCGTGCTGGCCAATTCCTCTCCAAACACCTAAGGAGGCGGTTGAACCGAACAAGTCTAACTTGCTCCAATTTAACCCTCATGTTTGGATACTTTAGGGCTATTTGAGCCCCAACTAGATCAAACTAACTCTAACCCATGGATCCAAACAGGGCCAAGTTAGTATCGGAAAATGCATTAAGCCCTATATACATGGATAGACAGATTACATGATACGTACTAGCAAACGCTCACCATTGGTAGTAGTTCATTCCCGTAAAAAAAATTTGGTAGTAGTTCATTGGTTGGTTTCGATTTTTGATTCAGTTGTTGTGCTGCTACGGCTAATATTCGCGTGTGGTTGTTTCTAGAGTAAAATAGGAGGTACTAGTACTTACTGTGGGAAAGGTGAAGTGATGGTTGCTTCGCCCGAGCAACTTATTAATCTGGGAATATGGGAGTACCAGCGGATTCAAGGAACAGAGAAATGATGGTTGCTTCGTCTGAGCAACTTACTGTGGCGAAGGTGGGGCTCTGTGATTTGACTGCTCACTAGTCATTACTACTACGACGCAACGACCGGGGTGAATCTTTCCCTGCAGTTGTGCACTCAATATTGCTGCATGGCAGGTGGAGCCGGATGAAGGATGTCACATATGTCGGCAAAACGAAGTTGAATTGTTTCTGGCATTGCTATCAATCCTTCCTGATTTGTTTATATGTACGCATAATTTTAATGAAATTGTACTATGATGCTATCGGTGTTCTGGGTACGGGGGTCCCCAGACTTGCCTGCCTGCGGCCTGCGGCATGGCTCAAAGGGGGCCTAGCACGGCCCATATTCATCAACACGAGCTCAAGACCCTCGCGAGGGGCCAAGCCTCATGGGGCGGGCGGCAAGGAGCTTCCTCAGGCGCGGCCTCATCAGGCTGGCTCGCGAGGAGGCGGAGAGATCAAGGCGGGGTACCTCGCGAGGTGCCCATGACGCAAGCCATAATGACCAAGGGCGCCAGGCGGGTGTCCTCATTTCCTATTTGGTGCAAAGGGAGCAAGCGCAGGCGAGAGTATCAAGCAAAGGCGTCCGTTTCGGCGCAACAAGACCAAGACCAGTCCAACGGCAGGATGGAGGTCATCGTGGAGCCCAAGCTGTCGTCACCATAGGAGCTTTTGACAGGCGAGGGCCAACTTTAGTCAGGATAAGTGTACCAGATGTTCCCCTTCAAAATGGCCAATTGTTGGCGCCCTTCCCGCTCAATATTTGGGAAGAGGCCCAGGGCCTTTCCTATAAATAGGACTAGCCACCATAGTATAGAGCATCTCGAATCGACCCCTCCAAAGGGACAACACCACCACAAGAACAGACCCTCGCGAGGCTGTTCTTCCTTGTATTGTTCATCATCAGCCCAAGAGGCAATCCATCGCACCACGCACTGGAGTAGGGTATTACACCGCAATGGTGGCCTGAACCAGTATAAACACTGTGTCTCTTATGTTGTTCTTTTCATAGCTTAGATCCTAGCATGGCGGTAGAGTGCAGGTAGGTAGTGGGCGAGATCTCCGCGCGCACCCCAGTGTTCAAACCTCAAGGATCTGCCGGAACCCAAAATCCGACATTTGGCGCGCCAGGTAGGGGTGCGCCGGAATTCGTCTTCCACCGCCCTGTTCTCCTCCGACCATCGCGTCCATGTCTGATGCTCGTCGGGCCCGCGCCGAGCGCCAAGCCGCTCTCGCCTCCCATGTCGCCCAGACGGCCACCGTCGGCGGGCGCCCTCATCGTTCCCCGTCGCCCGCCATCAACGCCGCCACCGGCCCGGTGGGGAACGATCAGCAAGCATCATCCCAGCATCCCTCTGTGAGGCAAGACGGCCGCACTGCTACCCCCTCGTTCACCCCAGTGGGTTCTTCATCTCGTGCGTTCCGCGCACCCATGGAGGCTCGAGCTGCGCTCATCGCGGCGAACGAGCTCCTGCGCTACCGTCCCGTCGACGACGTCTACGAAGAATGGCTCGACCGCGTCGCTGAGCTCGTCCACGTCATAGGGGGCTCTCCTGCACCGTCCGTCCCGCTGCGCCGCACCCCGCCCTGCGTGGGCGATGAAGCCCCAGGGGCGCCCCAGCCGCCTCCTACTCAAGAAGGCGCCCTGGCCCCAAGGCGCCTGGCCCCTGGACGGGATCTGCCCCGTCAGGCGCCAGTGCGGCAAGAGCAGAGCTACCAAGAAGTCCCTCGTCCGCAAGAAGCTGCCCGAGTGCTCCCTGCTCCGGCTCGTCGCGACCACGCTCCCGCTCCCGCGCGCCAAGACCCCGCGCTGCTCCCAGCTGCAGCGCGTGGGGACCCGCAAGACCAAGCTCTTCATCACCCAAGGCCTCAAGTAGCCACAGCAGGCTGCCGTGCCTTCACCACCGAGCTGCACAACGTTGCGTGGCCCGGCAAGTTCAAGCCAGACCTACCTCCTCGCTACAACGGCACGGCCGACCCCACCGAGTTCCTCCAGCACTACGAGCTGGGCATCGAAGCCGCCAACGGAGACGAGAAGGTCATGGCGAACTGGTTCCCCATGGCGCTCAAGGACGGGGACCGCACTTGGCTCCTGAACTTGGCCCCCGACATGGTCTCCTCCTGGGATGAGATGCACACCCGCTTCATCGCCAACTTCCAAGGTACTCGCGACCGACCACCCGCCGTGAGCGACATGTGCCGCATCAAGCAGCAGCCAGGGGGGACCCTGCAGAAGTACATCCAGCGCTTCAACAACGCGCGCCTCAAGATTCCCAAGGTGACCGAGGAGGCCATCATCTCGGCCTTCTTTGACGGCGTGCGTGACGTCAAGATGAAGGAGGAGCTGGCGATGCATGAAGACCTGTGCACCTCTCTGGAGCTGTTCAACTTGGCGACCAAGTGCGCCAGGGCTGAGGAAGGGCGCCTCTCCCTCCTCGAGCTGCCTGACACAGACCTAGAAGAGAAGAAACCCAAGGCCAAGCATGTGAAGCGCAAGGGGGCTATCGTGCTAGCGGCAGAACCAGACACCAAGCGGGGCAGAGATCTGCCCGAATCTTCCAAGGGCAGCCGGGTACCATGACCTCCACACCCACAACACCAACGAATGTCAAGAGCTCCGGGCCGTGCGAGAAGGAAGGATCGGCCGACGCCCCGACCGCAGCGACCGGGGCTACGGTCGAGGAGGAGGAAGGAACGCTGAACACTGGGAAGACCGCGGCCCACGCCAAGGGTGGCGTGACCGGCCTCGCGAGGATCGCTGGCAAGACTCGCCTCGCGAGGAAGACTAGAGGGATCAGCCTCGCGAGGATCGCCCGCATGGCAACGCAGGCCTCCCTCCGCTGCTGCCGCAGCCAAGGAGAAACGAGGACCGTCATCAGAATGAGGGGGCTGGGGGTTTCCAGGAGCCACGCGCGATCGCCTGCATCCTGGGCGGAGCACAAGCCCCAGCCTCTGAGTGCATCTTCAAGCAGTTCGCCCGCGAAGTGAACGCAGTCCTCCCCAAGCTCGAAGCCACGCGCCCTCTTAGGTGGTCGGCGTGCGCCATCACGTTCAGCTCAGCGGATCAGCTCAAGTGAGCGTCCATAGCCGGAGTCCTCCCGATGCTCTGTTCCCCGATCATCAGCAACGTGCTAGTCACCAGGACTCTCATTGATGGTGGGGCAGGGCTCAATGTCCTGTCCGTGGAAACATTCAACAATCTTCAGGTGCCCTACGATCAGCTTCAGCCAACCAAGCCTTTCTCCGGAGTCACCGATGGCTCCATGGTCCCGATTGGACAGGTTCGCCTCCCTGTCACCTCCGGGACACGTGACAACTACCGCACAGAGCTCATCGACTTCGACGTCGCTCACATCGGCCTACCGTACAACGCCATCCTCGGGTACCCAGCGCTGGCCAAGTTCATGGCCGTGACTCACCATGGCTACAACATCCTCAAGATGCCAGGAAGTGGCGGAGTCATCACGGTGCCCTGCGAGGAGAGAGACGCGGTGTGCTCCCTAGAGCGAGCCTTTCAGACTGCATCACTGGAAGACCCGGACCACGGAAGCAGGAGGCTTCCCGAGGCCACCCCCAAGAAGAAGACATTGTCTGGCCTGGCCCCTCAGGAGGCAGGTCCTTCAGGGCCCGCGCCTGCCCAGGGGGAACCTCCTTCTATCGCATAGGAAAGTGCGCCCGGTGCCCTTCTCAGGTAGGGCTCGGGGGCTCTCCCCTGGAGGGCCACCGACCTTGCCAAGGTCACGAGGGAGGCGCTTGGGCACCACTTGGAGGCGTGTTTCGAAGCACGTTTCCCTCAAGAAGGAGCAAGGCAAGGAGGGCCGAACCCTCAGGAGTTCGTCAGCAAGGTCATTCAGGAGTTACAGGAGTCAAGGATCATGAGTGGCAGCCGCCACTTACCCGCCGCAGCTCCCCATCAAGGAGAGGATGGCGGGCTGCGCGTCTGCATCGACATCCCAGGGCTCAACCGAGTCGCCTCTCAGGAGCGCTTCTTGCCCTCATGTATGCAGCGCTGCGGGGGCCCACCCCACAGCTACGTTCACATGCCCTACGGCTTGCCGAACGCGGCTGCGGTACGCCAGCGCCTCATGAGGAGCATCCTGGAGGCTCAGGAGGCTAGGCACTCTGTATTCCTTGCGGAGAAGGAGATGGTTCGCGAGGAGCCACCGGAGCCCCCGGAGCCTCCCGGGGCTCCTGGGCCTAGGGGCTCATGAAGATCGACATCCGCAGCCCGCTACGTCTGCTACCTCAGCACCCCTGCGTCGTCAGCACTATCAGGTGACATCTTTCTAGTTTCATTTCCAGCTGGGAGCGCCCCCCAGGGCCGCATCATTCCCAGGCCGTGTGGGTCCGTCCCTGCGGCATGTATCCCTTTTATTTCATGTTCTTAGCTTACTTCATTGGGGCGCCCCTCAGGCTGCATCATCCCCAAGTCGCTCGGGTCAGACCCAGCGGCGTGTATCCCTCTTGCATTTATTCTCGGGCTATGCATTAGACCCATCATGCTTGTTATTTGGTGCCTGTCCGTACAACCCCTTCTCCCTTGATGTCAGAAGCTTGCGTGTTAAAGGGGGGGTACCTGAGCATCACGACTGAGGGATCCTACCGTCGCTCCAGCCCTCACCCTCTGGCTTTGCCCACGACATCGCGCCCCGGCAAACCAGCGACGGCTGAGACCAGCTCAAGGGCCGGGACCCGAGGACGTATAGCACCGACATCTAACCAAGCTTGCGCGTTAAAGGGGGGGGGGTACTTGAGCATCGCAACTCAGGGCTCCTACTGGCTCTCCAGCCATCACCCTTTGGCTTTGCCCACGGCATCGCGCCCCGGCAAACCAGCGACGGCTGAGACCAGCTCGAGGGCCCAGACCCGAGGATGTAGAGCATCGGCATCTGGACAATTTTCAAGGAACGCATCACAAGTTAAGGCCCAGAGCCTGTGAAGAAGGCGAACGCCTGTGAAGACTATCTTTTTGGAAAAGGCCCAGAGCCTGTGAAGAAGGCAAACGCCTGTGAAGACTATCTTTTTGGAAAAGGCCCAGAGCCTGTGAAGAAGGCGAACGCCTGTGAAGACTATCTTTTTGGAAAAGGACCAGAGCCTGTGAAGAAGGCGAATGCCTATGAAGACTATCTTTTTGGAAAAGGCCCAGAGCCTGTGAAGAAGGCGAATGCCTGTGAAGCTGCCGCGTTTTGGAAAAGTCTCGGAGCCTGTGAAGAGGGAAAATGCCTGTGAAGCTTGCTTCCCTCGAGAAAGGCCCGGAGCCTGTGAAGAAGGCCAACGCCTGTGAAGCTCGCCGCCCGTGACACTCTCACGTAATAATGAGTTGGGGCTGTACACGCCCCGGAATCTCAGGAGCGCCGGCCTCAGGCCCTGGGGCTCCCTCCCACGCCCAGTGGCAGCACTTAGCTCCGCGCTGGTGAGAAGGCGTCGAAGACTAGATTAGGTGCTGGGCGCGGCTTTTTCATTTGCTTTCTGCAGCTGGCTTGTTCGTTCTCATTCAAAGTTTTATTGAAACTGTCGTTGTGCTTGGCTTATGGCTCTTCGGCTTTTCTCGCTTTCCTGCCCCGATTTCTCTCGCGCAAGTCTCGTGAGGGAGCACCGCGGGCGCCCTCGCGAGTGTTTTCTGCCCTCGTCATTCGAGGCTTCCCAACCCTGGTCCATCATAGGAGCACCCCTCCAATCCGTGCCCCACGGGCACCGTGACACGAACACAGGGCCTGGGTCGGTCGCCTGCACAGCTGAGGCCGGAAACTACCTCTCTAGACTAACCCTCACAGGACATGGAACAATCAACGGAGTTTCGGCCTAGGGAAGCAGGGGCCACGACAGGCCCTCCCCCCGAGATAAGTAATTTCTGCACGCAGGCGCGTGGCACAAAGGCACAATACCAGGATAGCGGAAGCAGTATAGTAGTTAAACAACAATAGTCCAAGTACGCCCTCGCGGGGCCCTACACTACTGTCTTTTTGCGCAGGAAAAGGGAAAAAGAACAAAACAGGCGCGACTCACCTGACGCCAGCTCGCGGGAGAGACTCGAACTGCCTCCGGAGCTCAGGAGGACTCCATCTCGCGTTCCACCGGGGCACGGTGGCGGGCGGACCCGCTACCTCCCTCCAGGCCGGCGCGAAAACGCGGAGGCTGATCACGGCCACCGCTAGAGGAGTCGCTGCCCGAAGAAGAGCCATCGAAGCTCGATGAACCTCGACCGCCACCGGTTGCTTGCGCGCTGTAGTCTTCGTTGTCGCCGGGGCTGGACCCACAGTCGCGGTCGTCATTCTCATGGCAACACCCGGCGCGGCGACCATCATCCCCAAACACCCTCACGTAGAGGGTGGCATCGCCGTCGAACTTGAAGTGCAGGGTGCATCGCCGGATTAGACCACGCGCGCGGGCAAACGTTTGCCAGCCGCGGGTCAGGGCCAAGCTCCCGGCTGCAGAAACCTCCAGCGAAGCCTAGGAGGCTCGACCGCAGCAACCGTCCTCCTGAAGCCAGAGGCCGCCCGGAGCTCCAGCCGGAAGCTCACCTAGGAGGAAGCAAGGAAGTTGGAGCCGGGTGCGGGTCGGTTCCGCCGCCCACACGACAAACTCCGGTAGTACCTCTGCCGAGTGGGAGCGCGGCCTAAGGGGTCGTACGGCCGCGGCGCGTCCCCCAGCGGCGGCCGGCCGCCCATCACCACGCCGGAGATCGCCTCCACGACCGCGGGGATCCACCGTGGTAGTCGCAGGGTGTTTACGGGGACGGCCTCGACCACGCTTGGGTGGAGGAGAGTCAAGCTCTACCCGGTGGGCCTTTCCTTTCTCCGTGGCTGAGAACCTCCTTGGCGGAGCCATGAAGGAGGAAGAGAAGCGAGAAGGGATGACTGGAAGGGCAGGCACCTCCGCGTACTTATAGCCGAAGGAGGCCAATCGCCGGCCTCCACGATCGCAGGTAATCATGACCCGCTTGGCATGCAGGGACTTGTCAACTCGCGCAGTTGCCAAGGCGTCGTGGCGGAGCGGAGCCGTCCACGTCCAATCAACCGCCACGCGGCGCTTGAGGCCGCAGGCTGTTAGGGCCCGTGACGCTTCGCACTTGCCCTTTCGCCTCTCTACTCGGCCAAGTCCGGGCGCTCCTTGAGCCCGGGGGCTACTATTGGTGTTCTGGGAACGGGGGTCCCCAGACTTGCCTGCCTGCGGCCTGCGGCGTGGCTCAAAGGGGGCCCCGCACGGCCCATCTTCATAAACACAAGCTCAAGACCCTCGCGAGGGGCCAAGCCTCATGGGGCAGCCAGCAAGGAGCTTCCTCAGGCGCGGCCTCATCAGGCTGGCTCGCGCGGAGGCGGAGAGATCAAGGCGGGGTACCTCGTGAGGTGCCCATGATGCAACCCATGACGACCAAGGGCTCCAGGCGGGTGCGAGCCCGCACAGTGTCCTTCTTTCCTCTTTGGTGCAAAGGAAGCAAGCGCAGGCGAGAGTATCAAGCAAAGGCGTCCGTTTCGGTGCAACAAGACCAAGACCAGTCCAACGGCAAGATGGAGGTCATCGTGGAGCCCAAGCCGTCGTCACCACAGGAGCCTTTGACACGTGAGGACCAACTTTAGTCAGGATAAGTGTACCAGATGTTCCCCTTCAAAATGGCGAATTGTTGGCGCCCTTCCCGCTCAATATTTGGGAAGAGGCCCATGGCCTTTGCCTATAAATAGGACTAGCCACCATAGTATATAGCATCTCGAATCGACCCCTCCGAAGGGACAACACCACCACAAGAACAGACCCTCGCGAGGCTGTTCTTCCTTGTATTGTTCATCATCAGCCCAAGAGGCAATCACCACACCACGCACTGGAGTAGGGTATTACACCGCAATGGTGGCCTGAACCAGTATAAACACTATGTCTCTTGTGTTGTTCTTTTCATAGCTTAGATCCTAGCATGGCGGTAGAGTGCAGGTAGGTAGTGGGCGAGATCTCCGCGCGCACCCCAGTGTTCGAACCTCAAGGGTCTGCCGGAACCCAAAATCCGACAGATGCTTTGAAGGTTTCAACTTTGGTTCCCGCAGGAAAAAAAGGTTTCAACTTAGGATTCATGTCTCTTGCCTCAAGATTATCTCGTTACAACATTCCATCAAATACAAATGAAACTACCATGGCTGCTAATGCATCTCAATGGTTCACAGATAAGCGCCAATATTCACATCACAACTGATGACAATGTTCTGAGAAGGTGTACAAATAAAGAAAAATATATAATTGATCGATGTTGTTCGTAGGCATGGCTCCATGTCATTGGCACATTGTGCATTGCTTGGTAGCTAGTTTCACCCAGCTCTGTAGCCAAAAAAGGGGTGTATGGAGGACACCACAATCCAATCATTTCGTGCAGCTCCACTAAAATCGAGCGGACCATCCCTGTTTGCAAAGATATCCAGTCAGTGTGATTACAATAATAGTGGAACTAGATGATGAAACATAACACACACAAATAGAAGCCGATCACCTCTACGATCTCTCTTTAGGACTAACTACTTGTTGTAGAAGATTAGGCACGGAGTTGGATGAGGAGGATAGCAAAACCAATCTCCCTTTCTGCAGTCCCGCAGAAATGTAAAAACGTTGCCCGTGTGACATTTTGGCGGAACTCACAAAACACTATTAAGAAAAAAGTGATTTGAGCAGTTCACCAAAAGGTCGCAATAGCAACAAGGTGAAAATGGATAGCCCTGTTTGCAAAAGGAGATAGAAAGGAAAAAATTACTGCCCAATAACACAAGTTGAAGACACACACACCGACAAAAAAGAATCATATTCCATGTAATAAGGGAAAGACAGCACATGGTGGTTTATCAAAAATGGTTTGAGGACGAGATTGCAAGATGGAAAGTTCGCCGGCCGAGATACATTTTAAGCCGGGCAGTGGAGCAAGGCCGAAGGAAGCTGTACCTGAGGGTCGTCGGGGTGTTACTAGGAGGGCGCCGGCGGTCGGGATCTACCCATCCTACGGCAGCGAACAAGTGGCGAAGGCCCTAGCGCGCCAGAGCTTGGTCAGAGAGAACGGCGGGTACTGAAGATCGGGACGTGTTACCTTAATGCCGTCGAAGGGAGAGACGATGCACATCCTCCCTTTCCGCCGGCAGACGGGATGCGGCTGGATCACTGGCCAACACTGAGAGAGAGAGGGAGAGAGAGGCCACCGCTGCCTTGTGTGAGAGGGTGTGACGAGAGACAAACCCATTTTTCCATTTTCCCCATGGCAATAATTTTATATTCTGTACGTGCCATTGAGGAATATATAAATTTATTTAAGACTAATGCGTCAAGTTGAACTTTGTTCCGTCTAGGCGTGGTACCTGACCCTGCTTCGAGTAAACAACTGCTATACACGTCAAATTATCACGTGGGCTGCCTTTTCATATAGAAATGAACTCCACCGTGTACCCGTGCGGGTGTGGCCGGGAACGAGACATGAGTACGTGCGTCCTACGTGCACCTCTTCTTTAGGTGCAGGTACGTACGTGGGTGGGTGTGAGAGAGATGGTTTGTGCAAGACAGAGGCAATGTGTCGATGATATCTCAAACAAAAAAACATAACATACACAATGTGTGTGAAACGGAGTCATGGACGTGAGATATCGATAGAATTGAAAATAGGGATGAAGTGTGTGGCTGCGCGATCGATAAAGAGTGCCATCGAATCTGTGTTTGCCCACGTCAAAGATACAGGGCAGCTGGCCTACTGGAATTTGAGAGGGCAGAGGTGAAGTTTTTCTCTGTGGCATGGATACCTACCTACAATGTTCGACTATCGGTGTGTGTGGGGTGGGGGAGGGGGCAGAGACCGATTGACTAGTATATGTGTGGGGAAGGAGAGAGACCTAGTTATGTATTGAGGGAGATCGATCGGCATCCATGGATATGTGTAGCAGAGGAATAAGGTTGGGAGAAAGACAAAGGTAGAGTGTCGGAGGGTTGGTGGTGGAGTGGCGTCTCACGAATGGTGGGAGAGGCCTGCTAGACAAACGGAGGGTACGAGTGCAATATCAATAAGAGAGGGCGGGGGATGTCTGTCTGTCTATGCACGTGCGTGTGAGAGACGGGTCGGGAGGTATGCAAGGATGATGAGGGGAGACAATATAGTTGTGGTAAGCATACGTAACTACATAGGAAGATCAACCATCGTGTGTCCCAGAAAGGGAGAGGCATAAATAGCAGGGTAAGTGTATCGGTGCATGGGGAAAACAAATTATAGTCGACCTGGCTATATGTAGGGAGATCGGTACGTATACATGCATCCATGTGTTAGAAGCAAATAAGGTGCGGAGAGACAGACGGGGGGAGAGGGGTGCGTCTAGGAGGTGGTTCGAGATGCCTAGCATGTCGAGGGGGGAGGAGTGTGCGAGTATGAGATCAATGAAAAGAGGGGCGGGAGTGTGCACCTGCGTGGAACCGTATTGGACATAGGGGGCATGGATTGTGAGAAGAGAAGAGGGGAAGTGTATATGTGTTTGTGGTAGGCACACTTGGCTAGAGAGGTATATTGACCGGTGTGTGCCGAAAGAAGGAGACGGGGGGCCTACACACACCACAGGTGAACGACCTAAAGAGAAATAACGAATGTGTGTGATGGATGGGACGCTGAGGGAGGGTGAGAGGGAGGCGGGCATGTGCATGCAAGATAGAAAGTTGGCGCTAGCTAGCTACAAACAGAAGAGGATCGTGAAGGTGTAAAAGACGAACAAAGATCATAATTCATTATAAAAAAGTGGATACGAATACTTGAAGAAGATATCATAATGTAGAGCATTGATTGTAGTTTGGGGTAATGTGTGGCTTTTGCAACTCAGGGCTAAATACTTGCCATAATGTAGGGGGCGGGGCACTATACTTTGTGTGATAAACATAGTGTACGTATAGAACATGGTTTAGATTATGAATACATAGTTAGTACATCAAATGCACTATTATTTGTAATCAACATCAAGTGTATTCAAAAAATATAAGTCGAGTTCATATAGTACACATAGTTCATATCTATCTCTATAGTAATCATGTGGTGTGTTATTAAGGTAATACACGAATGATGGTTGAAGTTGGCAACAATCATGATTCTAGATTCTTATTGAAATAGATAAACGAATTCAAATTCAGTTCAAATTGCAGGGGTAGTATAGACATTTGGAATGCACTAAAATGTTGGTACAGCTAGCGAAAAAATTTAATTGGACATAACATGGATTCATACTCCCTCCTTCCATCTAGATAGGGCCTAATGCGTTTTTTAAGACCGCCTTTGACAATCGACAAGATTAATAGTACATGACATGCACAATGTGAAAACTATATCATTGAAAGCTCTTGTCACACACGAATTTAACGATGTGCTTTGTGTAAGTTGCATGTCATATATTATTGCTCTAATATTTGGTCAAAGTTAGCATCGAAAAATGCATTAGGCCCTATATAGATGGAAGGAGGGAGTAGCTACGAGACAAGACTCTCTCTTCGTGTGGTGTGAATAGTTTTATTTTTTTCATTTTTTTCGTTGAGGGAAGTGCGAATTGATTTGGTACGTACACGTACAATATTACACGTTAGGCTTGACCCTAAGATTCAACCAGCGCCTTGTTATATCCCGAAAATTCAGATATCGTGCTCCCAAAACTTGGGCCTTCACAACCCGTGCCTTGCTATCCCGAAACTACAACGCGCGCGAAAACTCCCTCCAGCTGCCAAATCCCGACACGCGAAATCCCCCTTCTAACCCTGAGCCAAAAGGGCCGCTAGTTCAAATCGGTGGGGGTACTTTTGTAACACACCCTACATAGCGCGTTCCTAAGTCATGGTTCCCCTCTCCGATTGCCTCCTTTTCGCCATTCGAAATCCCAAGCTGCCATAACCTCTCCGCTCTAGCCTTGAAACCCCACCCTCCTCCGTCCGCCACCTCATGGCTGCCCAGCCGGAGCCTCTTCCCTGACAACGTCATACACCGCAACAGCTCGACGTCCCTCGTCCACCTCCCTGGATGAGGATCCGTCGTCCATCTCGTCGTACCGCCGGTTCAGCCGCCCCGTCCTCCACCTCCAAGGAGCTGCTCCGATGATCGCCTCGTCTATCGCGGCTGCTCCGTCCCCACAACGCCGCCTTAACCTGGTCCACCGGAACCGCAGCATCCTCACCACTCCTCGGACGAAGCCGAGGCCTACTCGGCACCACCAAAGAGGTTGTACACTCATCGCATCGCACCTTCTCCTTAACTCCACCTCCCGGCGCCGACGTTGCTCCATCCCGCACCCCCATGGAGTGGCTACATCGAAGCCGGCACCACGGGCGACATCTCCACGGAGGCTCTCCCCAGTGCGAGGCCCCTTCGGCGGCGGCGGCCATACCAGCCGGATCTGCTGCTTCGGCTCTCGCTCGCTTGCCCAGCTGCTGCTGCTCCGGCTCTTGCTCGCTCTCTCACGCTACTGCTGTTACGCCGGCTCTCGCTCACTTGCTCGCGCTGCTACTGCTCCTCCGGCTCTCGCTCACTCATGCAGCTGCTGCTGCTCCGGCTCTCGCTTGCTCGCTTGCGCTGTTGCTGCTGCTCAACCCCTTGCTCGTGTTGCTGCTCTGCTTCGATTTAGCTACACTTCAATCAACTGAATCGACTTTTGGGTCAGTCAATTTTCAGGGGGTGGGGGGCTCGCCGGAGTTAAGGTAGAACCATCCGTAGTGGGGAGAGGGGATCGCCGAAGAGGTGCCCCATTATCTATCTTAGGGTTCTGGGTGGGGGAGGGGGGCTAGAGGGCTGGCCGGGGCAGTGGGGCAGCGATGGACCGGCGGTGGGGAGTTGTTTCGGGGCGGCGAGGCGGTGTGGGGGCCGGCGGTTCGGCCGGTGGTGGCTGGCGGCTCATGGGGGTAGAGGTTGAAGATGAACTGCAGCCCTCTCTAAACTACATGTCAAGTTCCTCTCTGCTACCATTGCGTTCAGTTTCGACAGTAACATTCAGATTCCACAGTAAATTTCAGTTTGACAGTTAAGTCCAGAGTCAACAGTTTTTACCTCATCTATTGTAGTCAAGTGGTTTTTGGTGATGTAAATTTTACATCTGTTTTACATCATCTATTGGAGATGCTATTAGAATCCCACTTGAGATTAACAATGTTTGTCTTGTGCTGCTTCAGCCTTGACGTCTTAAGGCTCACCGGAGCTGCTCCAACGATAG
>NC_041383.1:486983694-487025224 GCF_002162155.2 Triticum dicoccoides | reverse complement strand
AGTCAATTTTCAGGGGGTGGGGGGCTCGCCGGAGTTAAGGTAGAACCATCCGTAGTGGGGAGAGGGGATCGCCGAAGAGGTGCCCCATTATCTATCTTAGGGTTCTGGGTGGGGGAGGGGGGCTAGAGGGCTGGCCGGGGCAGTGGGGCAGCGATGGACCGGCGGTGGGGAGTTGTTTCGGGGCGGCGAGGCGGTGTGGGGGCCGGCGGTTCGGCCGGTGGTGGCTGGCGGCTCATGGGGGTAGAGGTTGAAGATGAACTGCAGCCCTCTCTAAACTACATGTCAAGTTCCTCTCTGCTACCATTGCGTTCAGTTTCGACAGTAACATTCAGATTCCACAGTAAATTTCAGTTTGATAGTTAAGTCCAGAGTCAACAGTTTTTACCTCATCTATTGTAGTCAAGTGGTTTTTGGTGATGTAAATTTTACATCTGTTTTACATCATCTATTGGAGATGCTATTAGAATCCCACTTGAGATTAACAATGTTTGTCTTGTGCTGCTTCAGCCTTGACGTCTTAAGGCTCACCGGAGCTGCTCCAACGATAGAACAATCCATCACAACAGAACAGTGCCCTGGACGCCATCTACAGATTCCTCAGATCTTCCTCCACACCTCCGACAGCCACCTCTGCCTCAACTTCTTCAGCGACCAACCGAATGATGCTTAGGTCGTCACAGCTACGGCAAAGAGGTTGTACACTTGTTGCATCACTTATTACTCTACATTCATGTTGATCCATTAGGGCTATTTTTGTTCAACGGAAAGACATATCAATAGGAAATTTTCCTATGGCACTCTACTATTCAATTATTCATGCATTTTGTTGAAAGGAATGGTGCAAAACATCCACCTGAACCTACTTTTTAAAATCCTATGCATGAAAACAAGACCAAAGTGCATTAGTGGCACCATAACATTCTAAGTCTACACGCTTTCATATGCTTTCACTTTATTTTGGCCATGTTTCTTTGCATTCCTCTGCTCTTCCAATTCCTGTGAACAAAACACTCAAGTTGATAGAAATCATGTGTTTACAAATGCTCTGTTTACCATGTGCATTCCTATCCTATTCCGTTGCTTTTCGTATCCTTGCATTTTTAGAATCATGCAAGCCAAATGATCCCTTACAGAATTACTTCAGTTACAGGTAGGTGTCAAAGAAAACTTTGTGTGGTTTGTCCTGCTCCTGCCACGACGTCGTCCACCTCAC
The DNA here is from genome assembly GCF_002162155.2 of Triticum dicoccoides. Classification (NCBI taxonomy): domain Eukaryota; kingdom Viridiplantae; phylum Streptophyta; class Magnoliopsida; order Poales; family Poaceae; genus Triticum; species Triticum dicoccoides. The sequence goes on along the minus strand of NC_041383.1, from coordinate 487,024,011 downwards.
CTAAGCTGCTCCATCGACAGAAGCATCCACCAAACCAGACATCACGACTCCTGACCATCTTTCGCTGCCTCAGATCTCCTTCCCTGCCGCTGGCACCCACCGCAACGGCATCACCATCATTAACTCAACAGATGAACCTAAGGAGTACATGGGTCCACAAGAGAGGTCACACTCTTTTATTTCTACTTATATTATGCATTGCTTAATATTACCTTCTACTTTATTTTCCTATTCACCTCTTAGACTCCAAGTCAGGTCCAAATTGATGTTCAAACTTGAGTTCTAAATTAGTTGTGGGGCACATATCGAGGCAACAATGAATAGTATCTATGTCTAATATCTGGTTCACCTAGGGTATGCCTAGTTGTTCATGTTGGGTGGGAAACAAATAGTAAAGCAATCATCATCTGCTTTTTATTTAATTAAAGCAATCATCAGCCTGCTATCATTATTTTTGGATCCATCCACTGGTTGTTACCATTACTCTAGATTTCTGCATGCTCTCCTTACATAATCTCACTATATTTTTTTTGTATGCATGTCAGATATTGTACACAGTCATGCTGAACATGTAGAGAAGAAGAGAAGAGTGTTGTGCAGCTATACAATTTCATGCAGACGTTCCTCCATGGTGGGTTCAATGATAAACCCTTCCCGCTCTCCAAATTGTAATCCTGAGGAAGATATCTGTTTTGAGGCAGATTCAAACGCAGATGGGCACTCCTATTTAGCCCTCCCCCCCAAGGTGTTTTCTCTAACTTGGCATGATGATGTTAGTCATATCATGCATATGTTGCCTTGTAGTGCCTACTTTTGACATCATATATGTCATCTTCTTAGTTTAGACATGTTCTGTAATGCCACCTATTTAGTTTCAATATCATATATGGGAATTATGCAGTCTCATGTCTTTTAGCCAGCCATAATATATGTGAAATGTGCAATGCCATCCTGTTTAACTAGACATCATATATTTGAATGATATCTAGCCCATCCTTTTCTTCATTAAATTCCCATTTGTCGACAATGTTTGTACATTAAACTACTATTCCTGTGAATCAACCATTTGAGTGGGTGATGGAAAAATCTGGCGTGAAAACAAGGCCCTCAAAGCAGAGAGTTCTACCTGTCGAAGCAGATCTCTTGCTGGGTCCCGATAGCTCCTCGGAGATGGATTCAGAGATAGATGACCATTCCTATTCCCCCACTGAGGTGTATGCTCTAACTTGGCATGGTTCTACTGCTCATATCAAGCATAAGGTGTATTGCATTTCATAGTCTAGACATCATATACAAAATATTCAACACCATGTTCTTAGTTCAGACATCATATATGTGAATGCCCTCTGCTTAGCATATAAATCACATATGTGAATTAAATCATGCGATCCTGGTTACTTAGATAACATGTATGTGAATTATGTCATGCGATCATGTTTAGTTAGTCATCATATCTTTGAATTATATTATGCTATGCTATCCAGTTTATGTAGACAACATATATGTGAAATTATGTCATGCTATCCGTTTTAGTTAAACAATATACATGTCAACTATTTAATGCCCTCTTTTTTCCACACTATCTATTGCATCTGTTTCTCATACAATGTCTGTACATTCAACTATGTTTCTTGTTTATCAGCCATTTGATTGGAGTAGGTGATGGTAGTATCTAGCATAGTAAAAACACGGTCTTCAAATAAAATAGTGCTACCTCTTGCTGGAGATAGCACCCCAGTTGTACATGCACGAGAACTAGCCCTACCACACATAACCCAGACTCCCGCAGATTTTACCCCTACTATGATGGACAGAGAACCAACTTCACCCAATCTAACCCCAACCCTAGCAGATAGTAACCCAGTTCCTATTGACACAACACCATCTCCACCACAAAGCTCCCAAACAAGAGCAGTTAGTAAGGCAGCTCTAGTGCCCAAAGCGCTAGTACTACCACGACGAACCCCAACTCCACCAGTTAGTACACCTATTCTTGTGGAGGAAGCACAACTAGCCATTCATAGTTTAGCATCTATCGCATTTGATGTTGTTAAATCCTATGTGAGTATCTTCCCATCATGGAAATATTATACTGAAGATAAAGGAAAATGCCAGTTGCAAGTGTTTGTCCAGGAGTTATGTGTAAGTAATGTTATTCATGGCAATTACTTTGCTTTGTCCCATACATTCTACCTCCATGATGGTTATAATACAGAAAATTTTCCAATTTTTCTCTATAGAGAAGGACCAATTTGCAAACTCAGGATGAGATAACCTATGCTAATACCTCTAGTATCTTCAAGAATGCTTGGTGGCCGTATCGGAAGTACCTGAAGAAAACGTACTTCACTGGTAAAGAAACTCATCAAATTCCCTTACGTTCTCCTAAGACACATTTACCGGACGATGACTGGGAACGCCTTGTTCTTTAATGGTCCCGAACCAAGAATGTGGTAAGGTCTATGAGCTCATTTTATTTTAAGTACTATATGCTTGCGTCTTACTGTACTCTGTTCATGTAGAACAAGTGCTTAAACCTGAAGAACAACTGTTCTCATTTAAGATTCCATTGTTATCGTGCATACTGCTTTGCTCTTGTATCATTGTATTTACTCGTAAAAAAATATTTTTAAAATGAACGATCCAATGAAAACTCCAATGGCACAACATGTATGTTTACGCATGTTTCTTCAACAGGTTTCATCTTATAAATAGCTATGTTGGTTTCAATTTCAATTGTGTATATACTTGACTTCTCATATCATGCACATTACTAGCATCATAATAGGGCCAATAATGTTGTTGTACATGTAGACCTGTGGTACCCATCTGAAATCTTGGTGTGCCGTGTAGTTTCCCACGCTTTGTATTCTTTCAGCGCTGCTTTCTCTTGAACTGATATGATTTGAACCGTGTCTCTATTTTGATTTGGCAAGACAATGCAGTGACCATAGGACATAGATATATGTTTGTTTGATGTGTTTATAATGTACTACTTGGCAATAGAAGACTTGGTAGTTTAACCTTGTCCACCTTACTAATGAACTGGTTCACCGAAATGAGTTTCATATACTAGTACATGCTAAACCTGTTATGTGTCTGCTTGTTTCTTCTTTTGGAATGCTGACAGAATATTGTGGAAGAGTGCCTTACTAAGCAATGATAAAGGAAGTAATGCAGATAAGGTTCAGGATCGTGAGACATCCTTGTTGGTCTCCAACAAAGCTGATAAAACAGCTAAGGAAAACTATCTTGAAGACAGTGAGGCAACCCCAAAGTCTTGTCTTGGTTTACTGTTCGAGTTACTGGCCACTACCGCTTGCACAAGCTATCCAAACTTGCTAAGCTTATTGCCAGCATGGTGGATACCCAGGATAATGTTTCTTGAGCTCTTCTGAAGTTGTTTCAGTTATGGACTTATTTTTCTACCTCATTTATTTGCATTGGTGGCCAATTTTGACGGCGAGTGTATGTAATATGCTGTTTTGTTCCCTATATTTGCACTGGTGGCGAACTTTGATGCCCAGTGGATGTAATATGTGTAATAGCGGTAATAGGCTAGCGTTAGTTGCTTGCCTATTTATTTCCTTATTGTCTTGTTTAGTTGTTTGCTTGTAGTCACTACAGTTCTTTTTCCGCGTTTTTCTAGTGGCCACAATAACCCATTTTTGGTAACTAGGCCACAATAATCATGGCAACACATGGGCGGTTGTAACCATGGGCCTCCTGTGGGCCGTAGGATCCATGGGCCTTCTACAAGCCGTAGGATCCATGTACTTCCTACGGGTCGTATGATCCATGGGCCTTCTACGGGCCGTAGGATCCATTGGTCTTCTACGGGCCATAGGACCCATTAAAGGTCCGAGATGAAACTGGCCCATAATGAACAATGTATCGTTTATACCCATTAGTGGCCCATTATTTCGTCGTCCGTTTACAGCCCGTGTTAACTTTCGGGCTTCTAAGGGCCCATTTATTCTTGGGCTCATTTCTATAATTCGGTTAGTTACGGTCCGTTACTAGCCTATTCAGTTTGTGAACCAAATTCAACCTTTGGTTACATTTAACCAATACTATGCATGGACCATAACGGGCCGTTAATAGGCCGCATTTGATAATGCTATGAAAATAGCCCAATGGGTTAACGGGCCACAAACGGACCAAATGTAACCATGGGCTGAATTTGGCCCACAAACTGAACACGCCAGTAACGGACCATAACTAACCAAGTTATAGAAAAGAGCCCAAGAATAAATGGGCCCTTAGAAGGCCTATAGTTAACACGGGCTGGAAATGGCCGACAGAAAATGGGTCGTTAATGGGTATAAAGCAATACACTGTTCATTATGGGCCAGTTTCATCTCGGGCCTTTAATGGGCCAAGAGTTACAGAGCGCCTCATATGGGCCGAAAGACATCATGGGCCATACATGGGCCGGAAGTTACAATAGGGTGGAATCATATTGCACGGCCCAGATGAAGGTACTAGGCTTAATTCTGATAGGCCGTAACGAGCCGGGAGTTAGCGGGCTGTAAATGGGCTATATACAAACATGCCATTAACAGGCTTTCCGTGGGCCGGCCCGTTACCTTTTGACCAAGTCAAATGGGCCAGCCTTTTCACCAGAATGGGCCTATGTTGGGCCGTGCCACGTGTCAACATATCATAGGCACCTCATGTCCAATGAGTGGATGACATTTGTCCCGACGGTGAGCCAACACGTGTTTCCTCTGGCCAATGAGAATTTTACACGTGGAAAATCCCCATTGGTCTAGGCTGTTAATGGGTTATCGGATCTAAAACCGGACCCGATAGCTTAACGGTGTCCCGTTATGGTGGACGCCATATGTTGGTCACCCATGACGAAAGCACTTCTGTGATGCGTGATTTATCGTCATGGAAGTGGACACTTCCGTGATGATAATTTCGGTAATGTCATTGAACACTTCTACGGCAGCACAGGTATGACTATCTTGATTCTATCATAAAATCGTCATGGATGTACATGCATGACAGAAAACGTGACCTATTGTGACAAACACGTATCATCACGGAAGTGTATTTTTTTGTAGTGCCACCACCAGACACATTGATTAGTTTGACCCCCTTTTTTTGCCATAACCGCAGTCCCGTTGACGACAGGACCCGTGTTTTAACCACCTTGCCGTATTGGGGCTATTATTGCCATGTAAGACGGTGCACAGGAGCCATTTATGGCAACTACATCGCACTCCTTACAATTCACATGAAATATATTGCATAGGAGCTATTGACCTGTTCTTCTCTTTGCTTTTTTCCTTTCAAACACCAAGTACACACACTAACCAAATCGCTCTCCCGAATCACTCCGCAGGCGATTGGGAGGAGAAACCTACCACCACCCCAGGGTCTCCTCCCTCTCACCACTCCCTCACCGTCGTTAGAGGGCGCGGCCGAGCGAAGCTCGGTCTGCACCGGTGGGGGAGGGTTATTCTTCGTCCCCTCGCGCGGGAGATCCAGCATGGGCCAGACCTGTCGGGGTTCTAGGACCAGGGGTACCCAGACATGTCTGCCTGCGGGCCAACGCATGGCTCCACCAATGGCCTAGCGCATCCCAGTAATAGGACTTCACGAGAAAAACCCTCGCGAGGGCCCCCGCCTCACGAGGCGAACGACATCAAGGATTCCCGAGGAGCAGCCTCTAGAGGCTTCCTCCCGAGGAGCGGACATCTCTAGGAAGGCACCTCACCTCGCGAGGCGCGCATTGACGTGAGCCATAACGACCAAAGCCAGAAGGGCGGCAGCGGGCGCAGTCCAGGACAGTTGCGTCTTCAGTGCTAAGGAGGCAAGGATGTATGCGGGTTCCCAAGGGATCCCCCAAAGTTATCCATTCCGGTGTAACAAGACCAAGACCACGGGCTCGGCGGGATGGAGGTCATCACCAAGCCCACCTCTGCGTCATGACTAGAAGCTTTCCAGGCGAAGACCACCTTTTGTTAGGATAGGGTGTACTCATGTCCCTTTTCGAATTGGCCACTGAAGTATCCCTTCCCGCCTGAGCTATGAGGGAAGAGGACCAAGGCCACTACGAATATAGGTTAGTCTCCACCATGGAGAAGAGATAGGAATCCTTCCAACTTGAGCTCCCCCGAGGTAGCTCGCACTTGTATTAGTTCATACTCATCCTCCTCCCAAGGCAATCCACCACAAAGCAAGATTAGGGTTTTACACCACAAGGTGTACCAAACCTGGGATCTTTGTGTTCATCTTCTTCTTCCCGCTTGCTCCGACGCAGCCCGGCCATGAGGTGGTGGGTAGCGAGTGGTAGCTAGGCAGGATCCTTCATTCATGCTCCAGAGTTCGAACCTTATTCGGGTCTGCGGAGCCCCGATTCTAAAATTTGGCGCGCTAGGTAGGGGCATGTCGAAGTTCTTTTCCTCCACCTTGATCCACCTTCGCTTCACCGCTCCCATGGCCGACGCTCATCGAGTTCGCCTCGAGCGCCGGGCCACCCATGTCGCTCAAACGGAACCGGTGGGCCGCGGCGCCCCTCGCCACTCCACTTCTCCCGCGGCCAACGCCTCCACCGGCCCTGCCGCCCAGGAGCAGCAGGACTCTTCGCTGCCGCCCTCCATGCAGCGGGATGGCCAGACCGCCACGCCTTCCCTCACTCCCTTGACGGCCTCATCCTCCCACGCTCACCGTGGACCAGCGAACACGCTGGCTGTGCTGCTTATGGCGCGCGAGCTCCTGCGCTACCGCCCCACCAATGAGGGCTGCAACGCCAGGCTGGGCCGCATCACCAAGCTCGCCAACAACGCTGGCAAGGCCTCGTCACCCTCCCACTCTCTCCGCCCCCCGCCGTCTCATGCGGGCGACGTGGCTCATGCTACGCCTCCGCCTCCTCCTATGCACAGCGCTGGCGTCGTGCCATGGCACGACGCGCCCGTGCGACACGCCACGTGGAGTGTCAGTGCCGATAGGAGACGAGGCCAGCTGCTAATTTGTGCAGCAGCCATAGTACGACCCGCATGCGTTGCCAGCGCCAGCACGCCAGCACCAAGACTGGGTGCTCTAGATGCTGCCGCGCAATGTCGTCATGACCGTGCCCCTCTCGTGTAAGCCGCACCAGTGAGCGCGGAGGGCTGCCGCGCCATCACTTGTGAGGTGCACCGTGTTGTTTGGCCAATCAAGTTCAAGGCAGATCTGCCCCCGTGCTACGACGGCATCCCCGGCCTTATGGAGTTCCTCCAGCTCTACGCATTGAGCATCGAGGCGACGAATGGTGACGACAAGGTCATGGCGAACTGGTTTCCCATGGCCCTCAAGAACAACACGCGCTCCTCTCTCATGCACCTCCGGGAGGGGTCGATCTCCTCGTGGGATGGGCTCCGCGAACAGTTCATCACCAACTTCCAAGGAACCCATGACTGCGCCCTCACCGTCAATGATTTGTGGTGCGTGAAGCAGCATCCACACGAGACCCTCTGCAAGTACATCCAGTGCTTCACCCAAGTTCGCCTCAAGATCCTGAATGCCTCGGACGAGGCCATCGTCTCTGCGTTCATGGAGGGCATCACGGACGTCAGGATGAGCAAGGTACTCGCCATCAACGATGACCAGTGCTCAGCATTTGAGCTGTTCAATCTGGCCAACAAGCGCGACAAGGTTGAAGAAGTCCGCCTCTCCCTTCTCAAGCACCCAGACATCGATCATTAAGAAAAGAAGGACAAGGAAAAGGAAGCAAAACGCGAGGGTCCCACCATGCTGGCAGCAGAGCCTGAGCTGAAGCGCAGCCGTGATCGCGAAGAGCCCCCCAAGGATGCTCGCCCGTTCTGCATCTTCCACAACGTGCACATGCATAACACCGAAGACTGTCAAGAGCTCATGGCGCTCCTGGACGAGAGCCTGGGCCCCCGCCCCAAGCCTAGTGACCGTGGCTTCGGCCATGGAGGATGCCGCGGTGGAGGGTGTTGGGACAACCGCAACCCCCGTCAGGGCTAGCATGATCAGCCTGGCGAGGGTGGCTCGCGTGATCAGCCTTGGGACGGTGCTTGGCGCGATCGACCTCGTGATTCACATCCTTAGGCCAATGTTGGTCTTCCACCTCTGCCGCCGCCGCCCAGGAGAAACGACGGCAACCAACAAGACAAAGGGGCTGGGGGCTACCAGGAGCCTCGCATAATTGCCTACATCCTTGCAGGAGCACAGGCGCCCGCCTCATGAGGTGAATGCGGCCCTCCCGAGGCTTGAAGCTGCATGCCCTCTCAAGTGGTCGCAGTATGCCATCACCTTCGACTCCAAGGACCACCTCACGTTCGTCTACTGCTGGCGTGCTCCCCATGCTGTCCACTGATGACCCACAAGTATAGGGGATCTATCTTCGTCCTTTTGATAAGTAAGAGTGTCGAACCCAACGTGGAGCAAATGGAAATGACAAGCGGTTCTCAGTAAGATATTCTTCCTACATCGTGAGCCTGTGTTGGTTTTCCTTGAAGAGGAAAGGGTGATGCAGCAAAGTAGCGTAAGTATTTCCCTCAGTTTTTCAGAACCAAGGTATCAATCCAGTAGGAGGCTCCTCAAAAGTCCCACGCACCTACACAAACAAACAAGAACCTCACAACCAACGCAATAAAGGGGTTGTCAATCCCTTCACGGCCACTTGCAAAAGTGAGATCTGATAGAGATAATATGATAAGATAAATATTTTTGGTATTTTTATTATATAGATTGGAAAATAAAAGATGCAAATAGAAGTAGATGGAAAACTTATATGATAAAAGATAGACCCAGGGGCCATAGGTTTCACTAGTGGCTTCTCTCAATATAGCATAAGTATTACGGTGGGTGAACAAATTACTGTCGAGCAATTGATAGAAAAGCGCATAGTTGTGAGATTATCTAGGCATGATCATGTATATAGGCATCACGTCCGTGACAAGTAGATTGAGACGATTCTGCATGTACTACTATTACTCCACACATTGACCGACTGCTGCCTGCATCTAGAGTATTAAGTTCATGAAGAACAGAGTAACGCATTAAGAAAGATGACATGATGTACAGGGATAAACTCATGCAATATGATATAAACCCCATCTTTTTATCCTCGATGGCAACAATACAATACGTGCCTTGCTGCCCCTGCTGTCACTGGGAAAGGACACCGCAAGATTGAACCCAAAGCTAAGCACTTCTCCCATTGCAAGAAAGATCAACCTAGTAGGCCAAACCAAACTGATAATTCGAAGAGACTTGCAAAGATAACTTAATCACACATAAAAGAATTCAGAGGAGATTCAAATATTTCTGATAGATAAACTTGATCATAAACCCACAATTCATCGGATCTTGACAAACACACCGCAAAAAGAGTTACATCGAATAGATATCCAAGAAGATCAAAGAGAACTTTGTATTGAGATTCAAAGAGAGAGAAGAAGCCATCTAGCTAATAACTATGGACCCGAAGGTCTGTGGTAAACTACTCACAACTCATAGGAGAGGCCTTGGAGATGATGTAGAGGCCCTCCATGGTCGATTTCCCCTCCTATGGAGCACTAGCGAAGGCTCCAAGATGGGATCTCGCGGATACAGAAGGTTGCGGTGGTGGAAATAGTTTTTCATGGTGCTCCTGGACGTTTTCGGGGTCCGTGGATATATATATAGGATGAAGAAGTAGGTCGGTGGATGCTCGAGGGGCCCACGAGGGTGGGGGCGCGCCAACCCTAGGGGGCGCGCCGGGCACCCTCGTGGCCGCCTCCTCTGTTGCTTGACGTCCACTCCAAGTCCCCTGGATCACGTCTGTTCTAAAAAGATCGGTCCCGAAGGTTTCATTCCGTTTGGACTCCGTTTGATATTCCTTTCCTTCGAAACACTGAAATAGGCAAAAAAAAAATAACAATTTGGGTTGGGCTTCCGGTTAGTAGGTTAGTCCAAAAAATGATATAAAAGTGTAGAGTAAAGCCCATAAACATCCAAAACGGGTAATATAATAGCATGGAACAATACAAAGTTATAGATACGTTGGAGACGTATCAATTCTCTGCAAGCACTGAAATTGTCGGTAACAGATAGTTTTTTGATAAGATAATTTGTAACGGGTAACAAGTAACAGAAGTAACTAAGGTGTTGCAAGGTGGCCCAATCCTTTTCGTAGCAAAGGACAAGCCTGTACGAACTCTTATATAAAGCAGAGTGCTCCCATGGACACATGTGTATTATCGTCAAGCTATTTTTCATCATGCTCATATGGTTTGCATTCGTTGCTTTGATAATTTTATATGTGGGTGGACCGGTGCTTGGGTGTTGTCCTTACTTGGACAAGCCTCCCACTTATGATTAACCCCTCTCATAAGCATCCACAACTACAAAAGAAGAATTAAGGTAAACCTAACCATAGCATGAAACATATGGATCCAAATCAGCCACTTACGAAGCAACACATAAACTAGGGTTTAAGCTTCTATCACTCTAGCAACCCATCATCTACTTATTACTTCCCAATGCCTTCCACTAGGCCCAAATAAAGGTGAAGTGTCATGTACTCAACGTTCACATAACACCACTAGAGGAGAGACAACATACATCTCATCAAAATATCGAACGAATACCAAATTCACATGATTACTTATAACAAGACTTCTCCCATGTCCTCAGGAACAAACGTAACTACTCACAAATCATATCCATGTTCATAATTAGAGGAGTATTAATAAGCATTAAGGATCTGAACATATGATCTTCCACCGAATAAACCAACTAGCATCAACTACAAGAAGTAATCAACACTACTAGCAACACACAGGTACCAATCTAATGTTTGGAGACAAAGATCGGATACAAGATTTGAACTAGGGTTTGAGAGGAGATGGTTTTGGTGAATATGTTGATGGAGATTGACCCCCTCTCGATGAGAGGATTGATGGTGATGATGATGGCAATGATTTCCCCCTCCCGGAGGGATGTTTCCCCGGTAGAACAGCTCTGCCAAAGCCCTAGAGTGGTCATGCCCAGGTTCCGCCTCAAGACGGCAGCGCTTCATCCCAAAAGCTTATCTCTGATTTTTTCCAGGGCAACAGACACCATATATCAGAAGGTGGGAGTTGGGGGCCTGCCAGGGGGCCCACGAGGCAGGGGGCACGCCCTCCACCCTCATGGCTGACTGGTGGCCCCCCTTTGGTGCTTTCTTCGCCCAATATTTTTAATATATTCCAAAACTGGTCTCCGTGAAGTTTTAGGACTTTTGGAGTTCTGCAGAATAGGTCTCTAATATTTGCTCCTTTTCCAGTACAGAATTCCAGTTGCCGACATTCTCTCTCTTCATGTAAACCTTATAAAATCAGAGAGAAGGGGCATAAGTATTGTGGTATAACGTATAATAACAGCCCATAATGCAATAAATATTGATATAAAAGCATGATGCAAAATGGATGTATCAACTCCCCCAAGCTTAGACCTCGCTTGTCCTCAAGTGAAAGCCGATATCGAAAAATATGTCCACATCTTTAGACAAAGTGGTGTCGATAAAATAAAATACGAACATGAGGGCATCATGATCATTGTCATGGAATTGTCACAGCAGTTGTCCTTAGTGCCAGGACTTAGTCGCGAGGCCAACGCATCTATGTGGTAGCTTGAAGGGGTTGAGCGGAATCGAGAGACACAACACACAAGATGAGGATTTAGACAGCTTCGGGCCCCGGGAAACATCATCCGGAATAGCCCTACATGCTGTTTGTGGCTAGGTCTCATTATGCTCATGAGGGAGTCGTCGTAAGCCGGCTCTCCTCTTTGTATCTAGCCCTAGATATTTTTTCTTGTTGCTTGTCCCTCTTTGGGGAGCCCTGCCCCTCCTTATATAAGTTAGAGGGGCGGGTTACATGTGGAGTCCTAGTAGGACTAGGACTAGCCTATCTTCTTTTACAAGTTAAATACAAGTCCGGGTCTTGCTTCCTCCTAAAGGAAATATTTGTCATCCCTTTCCTCTTAAGCCGGCCCATCATAACGTGAGCCGGCCTTATGGGCTTTGGGCCTTGTTGTCCATCTGACCCGCCCGCCGGGTCTCCAGTGAGTCACAATGTCCAGGCGGGTTATATATAAACCCCCATGTCCAGGCAGATCGCCAGTGAGTCGCCTAGCTCCAGCCGGGTCTTCTGGTGAATCACCTTGTCCGACCGGGTCATACCGCGGGGTATATCCCCGACATTAGCCCCCACTTTAATTTGGGTTTATCCATGTTAAACTGATCCTGTAAAACAAAATACAAAAACAACTTTGACAGAATGTGTTCCAGGTCAAAAATTCTTGTATGCCGGCACCTCTTAATTCCATGTGCTTCGGGTTAAATATTCTCCTGAGACGGGACCTGATTATCTTTAAGTCCAATTTTCATTTCCTTCTTCTAGAAAATCCGGGTCAATAGACCAGCTTCACAATCAATTTGCTTGTAGAAGAAATATTGTAAACAAGTAATCCACTTGAACCGGCTTCCAAAGCGCCGGCTTAAAACATATTGGTCTTGAAATACTCATCTGACTTTCAGCAGGCTTGAAGAGGTAAAACTTACTGGTTTATCATAACCAAAATTGTCGGCTTGTAAATATTGATAGCACCAGGTCGTTACTGTAGCTGACGTCGGGTCATAATTATTGATGACACCGTATCATGATTGTTGCAAACACCGGGTCAAGCTGATCTGCTCAAAACTGAGAATTTGAAGATTTTTCCCTTTATATGTATATCACCTGTATCCCCCAAGTGCCGGGTTGTCATGCTTGCAGTAACCTGGTACTTGTAATTGCCTTATGCTCATAAAACTTCAACCGGTGTAACCCCCAAGGGCCGGGTCATTATGCAATAATGAGCAGGGACTTTGTAAATATTATCATGTAAACTGAAGCAGCAACGTGTAGCCCCCAAGGGCCGGCTTAGTAAGATATTACTGAGCTGGGACTTTGTATATAATTCATTGATAATAACATCATATGATGTAATCTCCACCATGGGGCTTGAACCCACGTCCATAAGGTTAAGAGCTTTGTGCTTTACCAACTGAGCAATGGATCCTTCAATATAATGGATTAAGACTTGTGTACCTTGAACTGTTGACAGGAGCAATTGGTAACCCCCAAGGGCCGGGTCATTACGATGTGATGAGTCGGCTCTTCAATGTGGTAAAAACATGACTTTTCATTAGCCCCCAAGTGTCATGGTGCATGCTTGCAGTGACATGAGACTTGCATATTTGATGTAACCTCAATTTGAATAATGTAACCCCCAAGTGCCGGGTCGTAAGCCTGCAGCGACTCGGGACTATTCCTTCCATTGTAGAATAAATCATATCCATTAATAAAATAATAGCCATTGCGCCAAAGCGACTTTGAATACCTCATCTGTTGATAAGTAAATCCAGAGTTTAAATACCCGGCGGCTCTTGGCCGATGACGATTTAATACACCTCCATTGTAAGCCGGAATTTTTATAACCCGGCGGCTTATAGCATTTGAGAAAAATCCAGAACAGATAATCATTTTGAAGCATCAACTTTGGTAATGAGCTTGAACTTAATCATTTATATGTCATATTTCTACAAATCCTGCAAAGAGTTTAAACAACATATGCCCTGGCGACTTAACGTTAAAAGCCAGGGCGGGTAACCACCCAAATGTAGTCTTATCCTGCACACAAGTAGATCACAAGATCCCTACGATCCTTTGAATGATACCGCCGGCTTATGTGACCCGGACACTGAAGTTGATAACCCAACTCTGTAAGAGCCGGCACATATGATATTTGTGACAACTCAAATACTTGTGATTGTATAAAAACAGATAAAAAAATTTAGGCTTCTGATTCGAATACGATCAGTAAACCGTTCCAAAGGGGTTAAGCTAAGATTCAAATACGATCATATGGCCCCCAGTGGCGTTGGCGTTGCCGATCAAAGTGGGTATCGACAGTTATGTTCTCTTTGGTTCGAATACGACCTATGTTTGAACAGGAAGCCCCCAAATGACCTTAAAAGTTGTTTAACGATGCTGATTCAAATACGATCCACGTCGATTCCCAAAGGGGTTGAGCTATGATTCGGATACGATCAAGAAGCCCCCAAGTAGGTTCAGCAGTTTGCTAATCAAAAGGGTATCGACAGCTATGTTCTCTTTGGTTCGAATACTACCTATATTTGAACAGGAAGCCCCCAAGTGACCATATAAATTTTGGCATTGCGCCGATCAAGAAGGTACTGATAGCTATGCCCGATGAGCAAGAAGCTCCCAAGTGACCATAATAAAATAAGTCGTAAGGCAGGATACCCATGTTTGAACTGCGCATCATGGCAGCAAGTTCTTTTTGGCAACCTTTAATTTTTCTTAGAACTCGAACTTGCGAGAGATTAATTCTTTTTGAACCAGAACTTTAAACCGGATTTGAAAGCTTCAAAAATTTGTGAGGGACAAATTTACATTGAGCCAGATTTTGAACCGGATTTGAGGGCTTCAAAAATTTGTGAGGGACAAATTTACCCTAGGCCAGATTTTGAACCGGATTTGAGAGCTTCAGTGCTTTGTGGGAGAAAGATGTCTCTTGAACCGGGTTTTAAACCACAGTCCTTATTATGAGCCGGAAATCTTCTAACGGCTTTTAAATTTTCATCGATCTAGCAGTAATCTCCGGGGCCCGGGTTATTTTTCCTTCAATGACCCGGAGTTCTTGAATTTATTGGAACCGGCTAGTTTTGCCGAGTCATACCATTGTAGCCCCCGTCTCAAGGCGACTCGAGGAGTTGGCTTGAGATTCTCCATATTTGACCATAGCAGGAGGTGTATATCATTGGCGTTGATAGCGCGATGTGAATCCACAGAGGGTTGAGGTGACTACGTCGGGTTATAAATGATTCCGTATGAGCCATGTCAGCAACTCGGCCAATGGTTCCTTCCAATTGGCTGTTTGAAGTTAACCGAACCGTAGTAGCGGCGACTTGTGTGCCTGCCCATTGAACTATCCAGTGCAGACGGTGGTTGATAATATATGATAATTTGCCTCCAATTTGTTGGAAAACAAACTGGGCTTCCCAAGTAGTGACTTGCTCATACTCAATGAACAGCTCACGCAGACAGGCACGACCCGGTGTGTTGATGTAGACCAGGCCGCGAGAGACGGACGGCAAAGACGACCGTAACATCAGAGGCGGCATAGACAGATGAACCGGCCATGGCGTTGTAAGCCAGTGCGGACGGGCAAGTTGTCCTCCTCATTGTTAGTCGGCGTGGTCGCAAAAGGCGGCCACGACATTGTAAATCGGCGTGGTCGCGAGAGACGGACACGACATTGTAAGCCGGTGCGGGAGTCCGTTGAGTAACGACGACCACCTGTGCCAAAGATGTTGGCGTGCCTCCATCTCCGCGGTATAATATCACTTTTTTTCATAAATAATTGACCTGCATAAACAATATTGCAGACCATGGCAAAGATAAACTTGTTCTTTGACAAAAACAACATGTAATAATAAAACAAACTTGGATGGATATCACCTGATTTGTTTGGACAAGGATGATCCGTTTATCGCGACAGAGGTGGCTCAGGCAGACCAGCAACTCAATATAGTTCCGGTGGCTCAGGCAGACCGGCGACTTTTATATAACCCCAGGGGCTCAAAGCGATAAGGGTGGCTCAACGCGGCTCCGGCGGCTCAGCACAGCGGGGGCGACTCACATATGTCCATTGGACAGCTTGTGTGAGCAGACGTGGCTCTGATTTGTTGATATATATGTCGGAGTCAACCACGACATTTAAAAAACAGAACGAGTGTGTGAGTCGACCGCGACATTGTAAGCCGCGCGGACAAAAGGGTCAGCCGTGGGAGCGGATGGTTGAGCCGGCGCGGGTATGGTCGAATGAACCGGCTACAGGCGCAGTCCCGGTGAGTCGATGTAGACTAGGCCGCAAGGGTGGCGATTTCTGCACGTCCATTCCCCGGACAGTATGGCACAGACAAACGCTGGTACAGAATGTTGCCAGCTCGTGCCCCATACTCGCAGTATAAACATAATTGTCCTGCGTACAAAAAATACAACAGGCCAGAGTAGTTCTTTTTCGAAAGAACTCAACATATACTTAACAAAAAATAAATAAATATATATACATAGGATAAACATCACTTCATTTTATTTAGGCGACAGCTCCGTACGCAGACCCTCTCTCTAGGTCCACTTGGCCATTAAAATATTCGGCCATGATGCAAAGCCTTGTTAATTCCTTGGAATAGCACCTGCTGCACTCTCCTCCCATTTCAGTTTTAGTATAAAATCCACACTCTACCACTTTCCTTTCTTCAGGCAACAGCCAGCCGTTTTCAGGCGAGCATGCAGGGGCACAGCCAGAGGCAAGGCATGGTGGTGGGTGACGACCATAGGCTGAGACGAGCACGCGGCGACCCGGTAGAGGCGGGCCACATCAGAACGGTGGGTTGATGTGTGCTGGCGAAGCGTAGTAGCAGCAGAAGGGCTCAATACAGAGCGAGGCCGACGCGGCTCAACGTGCGGCACGCTTGGCGGGACATGGTAGCAACAGGAGCAATCTGTGATGGATGACGGTGAAGGCGGGCTGTCCTGGCGCAGGCGACGACTCAGCGGTTGGCGGCTCAAGAGGCAGGCAATCGTAGTCTATTTTCCGGGTCGTAGTCATCGCGGCGACTGGGCGACGAGCAGACAAGACTGCCTACTAGTCTGTTTTCCAGGTTGTAATCAATTTGATCATCCTCGAGCGATCCTTTCTCCAGCAGTCCTTCACGTGATGGATGATGGTCCTTCTTGGAGATTGCGCCATTGGCCCTTTTAGTTAGCACTAGTAGTAACCCTATGGAAAGCAACTGCCATGGAGACACGGGACAGCGGTCAGGCCATGGAAAGTCTGCACGCATAACTTTAGTAGCGCCTTGGCCACTGTGTTTGGTATATACATATATATAGTATTTATTTTTCTGATCTGGTCTTCGGGTCCTCGAAGAGTACGACAATAGTGCAAATCACTTAAGCTTTTGTGATGGCACATCAATCTGATTTTGTATTGTACTAGTGCAATCCTTACATGGCCGGCTTGATTTCCTTTTTCTTGATCCACTTGAACATCCTCCCAATCGATGCAGCAGCCGTGCACACACATGATCCATCGGCGGCCGTCGCAATTTTTTTCTTGCTGCAACTGCCGCATACGCATGTGCAATCAGCGACGTGTGCGCCTGGGCCTCCGGCCATGCTCTTTGTTTCTTCTTTTGTACAATGACGTGGAGTAGTACCAGCAGCTATGGTTTGGAAGTAGTATAATTAGCGGCAACAAAACACGTGTCTGCCGACGCGTTGGTCAAACCGGAACGCTGCCTTGGTATTTAATCTAATATATCCTTTGGTCTACAAAATAGTATTCGGACTACTGCAGCGGGATTTCTTGACCGTCTCAGATTGGCAATTTGCGGCGGTCCCTGAAAACGATCTAGCTGGTGGATTATTACGGCGCCTCCGGCGGCCGTACACAGCCCTTAGCTCTTGTACTGACCATGTAGAATTAATCACAACTCTGATCATAAACAATGAACACGCCGGCTCTGCCAAAAAATTGTCCCATGCCGGATCATCTTGCGTGATTCTTCCGTGCCGGTTCTTCTTCATCCGGCTAATTCACGAACTTGTCGAAACCCGGGTAAATATCCCTCCAAAAACTCAACACCACCGTGCGCAGGCCCCACGGTGGGCGCCAACTGTCGTGGAATTGTCACGATAGATGTCCTTAGTGCCAGGACTTAGTCGCGAGGCCAATGCATCTATGTGGTAGCTTGAAGGGGTTGAGCGGAATCGAGAGGCGTAACACACAAGATGAGGATTTAGACAGCTTCGGGCCCTGGGAAACATCATCCGGAATAGCCCTACATGCTGTTTGTGGCTAGGTCTCATTATGCTCATGAGGGAGTCGCCGTAAGCCGGCTCTCCTCTTTGTATGTAGCCCTAGATATTGTTTCTTGTTGCTTGTCCATCTTTGGGGAGCCCTGCCCCTCCTTATATAAGTTAGAGGGGCGGGTTACATGTGGAGTCCTAGTAGGACTAGGACTAGCCTATCTTCTTTTACAAGTTAAATACAAGTCCGGGTCTTGCTTCCTCCTAAAGGAAATATTTGTCATCCCTTTACTCTTAAGCCGGCCCATCATAACGTGAGCCTGCCTTATGGGCTTTGGGCCTTGTTGTCCATCTGACCCGCCCGCCAGGTCTCCAGTGAGTCACAATGTCCAGGCGGGTTATATGTAAACCGCCATGTCCAGGCAGATCGCCACTGAGTCGCCTAGCTCCAGCCGAGTCTTCTGGTGAATCGCCTTGTCCGGCCGGGTCATAACTCCGGCCGGGTCATACCGCGGGTTATATCCCCGACAATCATGTTTAGAACAACAACAAATATTGCCATATGATTTCTTATGCTAAAGTAATAATCTATTCACATGGTAAAGTATGAATCAGAAACTTCATTGGAAACTAACAAACTATGATCTCACTCATTGAAGCAATTGCAATTTATCATAACATCGGAAAGAGTCAATATAAGAGATTTTTAGCAAGTCCACATACTCAACTATCATTTAGTCTCACAATTGCTAACACTCAGGCGATACTTATGGGTACAAAGTTTCAATCGGACACAGAGAAAGATAGGGGCTTATAGTTTCGCCTCCCAACCTTTTACCTCAAGGGTAATGTCAACAATAATACTTTATGAACAACCTACATCCGAGTGGATATATATATATCCGGATCTTTCCAACACATAGTGCTTGCCAAAGGATAAAGTGTAGAAGGGAAAGGTGAAGATCACCATGACTCTTGTATGAGGGTAGAAGGTAAAAGTAAAAGATAGGCCCTTCACAGAGGGAAGCAGAGGTTGTCATGCACTTTTATGGTTGGATGCACAAAATCTTAATGCAAAAGAATTTCACTTTATATTGCCACTTGTGATAGGGACCTTTATTATGTAGTCCATCGCTTTTATTTCTTCCATATCACAAGCTCGTATAAAGCTTTATTATGTACTTAGAGAGCAATTTTTATTGCTTGCACTGATGACAACTTACTTGAAGGATCTTACTCAATCCATAGGTAGGTATGGCGGACTCTCATGGCAAAACTGGGTTTAGGGATGCTTGGAAGCACAAGTAGTATCTCTACTTGGCGCAAAGAACTTGGCTAGCATGAGGGATAAAGGCAAACTCAACATGTTGGATGATCCATGGCAATATAACTTATTCGGATATAAGAAAACATAACCCATTATGTTGTCTTCCTTGTCCAACATCAATTTTTTTAGCATGTCATATTTAACGAGTGCTAACAATCATAGAAGATTTCCAAGATAGTATATTTATATGTGAAAACCTCTCTCTCTTTATTACTTCCTATTAATTTCAACGATGACCAAAACTATGTTTGTCAACACTCAACAACTTTTATTCATCATACTCTTTATATGTGAAGTCATTACTCTCCATAAGATCAATATGATATTTTTATTTCTTTTTATTCTTTCTTTAATTCCCTCAAGATCATAGCAAGATAGCAAAGCCCTCAACTCAAAACTGCTCTTTATTATATATAACTCACGGACTCGATTACATCGATAGAGATCAAAACAAAACTCAAAGCTAGATCATACGAAAACTTCATTTTACTAGATCAAGATATGACCAGAAGGATCAAACTAAGAAAAATGATAAAGATAGAGGTGTGATGGTGATACGATACTGGGGCACCTCCCCCAAGCTTGGCAGTTGCGAAGGGGAGTGCCCATACCCATGTATTTATATATCTTTCTTCGGAGGTGGTGATGATGGAGTTGTTGATGATGTAGGCTTGTCGTCCTTGTTCGAAGGCATAGGCTCACCATTGTAGAAGGATGAACGAGTCTTCGGGATCCTCAAATCTGCAGCCAAACTCATCCTCTTGAATCTATATTCATACTTATAGTTTTGGTTTTGCAAGTCATATATCTGGGCTTGGAGGTGCTTGATTTTCTCGTGAAGCTTGAAGATGGCCTCCCCGATGTTCTTGGCATCTAGCTTGTGATTGTTGGTGAACTCCGCGATCATCATGTGATTGGAGTTGAGTCCACATTCACCATCCCTTGGCACTTGAAAACTTGTTGCTCCATTGCTTCGAGTCTTGTCTCCATGCTTCCGGTCTTCTTCGGTCCTTCAACATCGTGGATGTGCAGCACCCCCTCACGCATCTCAATGGTTATTGGGTGTTCCAGCACCTCCGCTAGGTAAGGGTTGATGGCCTTCTTGAAGAACTTGTCCATGGGGGTGCTTGGAGACGTAATGGTGGTCTTGATCTGTCAGAAAAACAGCTCAAAACAAAGACAAAGGATTTTGTCGTGGTACGGTGATCAAAACATTCAGGAGATTATATAATGAATTTTTACCGAGCAAAAGAAGTATCGGGCAAGAAATCAGAGTCCGGATGGCACACGAGGTGGCCATGAGGCAGGGGGCGCACCCAGGGGGTAGGGCGCGCCCTCCACCCTCGTGGATGCCTCGTGTCTCTTCCGGACTACTTTTATTTCTCCTATTTTTTAAATATTCCAAAACAGAGAGAAATTGCTATTTGAATAGTTTTGGAGTCGGTTTACTTACCGTATCACATAAGGGTTCCTTTTCGAAGTCTGAAATGTTCTGGAATGTGTCCCTTATATACTCCTTCGGGGTTACAGTGTCGATAACATTTGTTTCAACATTTATGGGATTACCTGAGATATAATGTTTGATTCTTTGACCGTTTACTACTCTCAAATTTGTGCCTTCAGCGTTGTTGATTTTGATGGCACCGAAACGATATACCTCCTCGATAATGTAAGGACCTTCCCATTTAGAGAGAAGGTTTCCTGCAAAAAACCTTAAACGAGAGTTGTATAGCAAAACATGGTCACCTATATTAAACTCACACTTTTGTATCATTTTGTCATGCCATCTTTTAACTTTTTATTTAAACAACTTGGCATTCTAATAGGCTTGGTTTCTCCATTCATCAAGCGAGATAATGTCAAATAACCTCTTCTCACCGGCAAGTTCGAAATAATTATTGAGCTCTTTAATAGCCCAATATGCCTTATGTTCTAGTTCGAGAGGTGAGTGACATGCCTTTCCATATACCATTTTATACGGGGACATACCCATAGGATTTTTATAAGTAGTTCTATAAGACCATAATGCATCATAAAGTTCTTGGACCAATTCTTTAAAGATCTATTAACAGTCATTTGCAAAATCAATTTAATCTCTCTATTACTCAATTCTACTTGACCAGTAGACTGAGGATGATATGGAGATGCAATTCTATGATTAACATCATACTTTGCAAGCATTTTACGAAAAGCACCATGAATAAAATGTGAACCACCATCAGTCATCAAATATCTAGGGACTCCAAACCTTGGAAAAATAACTTCTTTAAGCATCTTAATAGAAGTGCTATGATCAACACTACTAGTTGGAATAGCTTCTACCCACTTAGTAACATAATCAACAACAACTAAAATATGTGTATATCCATTAGAGGAAGGAAAAGGTCCCATATAATCAAAGCCCCAAACATCAAATGGTTCAATAACAAGTGAATAATTCATAGGCATTTCCTGGCGTCTACTGATATTACCAATTCTTTGACATTCATCACAAGACAAGACAACTTACGAGCATCTTTGAAAAGAGTAGGCCAATAAAAGACGGATTGCAATACCTTATGTGCAGTTCTATCTCCAGCGTGGTGTCCTCCGCAAGCCTCAGAGTGACACTTGCGTAAGATCTATTCCTGTTCATGCTCAGGTACACAACGTCTAATAATACCATCTACTCCTTCTTTATAAAGGTGTGGGTCATCCCAAAAGTAATGTCTTAAATCATAGAAAATCTTTTTCTTTTGCTGGTATGTGAAACTAGGTGGTATAAATTTAGCAATAATGTAATTAGCATAATCAGCATACCATGGAGCAGTATGAGAAGCATTTATGATAGCTAATTGTTCATTAGGAAAGCTATCATCAATATGTAGTGGGTCATTGAGGGAGTTCTGAATTAAGGGGTCCTCGGACAGCCGGACTATATACGTGGGCCGGACTATTGGGCTATGAAGATACTGGATAGAAGACTTCTCCCCGTGTCTGTATGGGACTCTCCTTTGCGTGGAAGGCAAGCTTGGCGATTCAAATATGTAGATTCCTTTCTCTGTAACTGACTTTGTGTAACCCTAGCCCCCTCCGGTGTATATATAAACCAGAGGGTTTAGTCCGTAGGACAACGATCATAATCTCATAGGCTAGACTTCTAGGGTTTAGCCACTATGATCATAATCTCATAGGCTAGACTTCTAGGGTTTAGCCACTACGATCTCGTGGTAGATCAGCTCTTGTAATACTCATATTCATCAAGATCAATCAAGCAGGAAGTAGGGTATTACCTCCGTAGAGAGGGCTCGAACCTGGGTAAACATTGTGTCCCCCGCCTCCTGTTACCATTAGCCTTAGATGCGCAGTTTGGGACCCCCTACCCGAGATCCGCTGGTTTTGACACCGACATTGGTGCTTTCATTGAGAGTTCCACTGTGACGTTAAAGATAGGCCTGATGGCTCGCCTTGTTATCAAGAACAACATCACCTCTGAGGGAGCCCTGGCCTCAGGCCAAACCCTCCGGCCGGGCGGCTTCACTATGACCGCCTGTTCGGCCGTCGGGTCAACGATGACTTCTCGGGTCATCGAAAATGGCCTCCGCGTCAGCTCAGAATACACCGCACAGATGGATCCGATGGATTTGTCATCTTTAAACGAACTCCTGGATTGCATCGCTGCCTTGGGAGTCGCTACGGACTACGATCGGATTGGGCTTAAACCCGATCAGAGAAATTGAATCTCCGTTGATCACCCATCAGATAGCGGTAGTAGAGGAGCAATGCGACGACTCATCCTCTAAACTGAGGACGAACTATGTTTGGGTTTCCGAGCTCACAGAGCCGGACACCCGCCCGTGGAAAGATGGGCCCCGTACTCCAAACCTAGAATCGGACTATGGGCCTGAAAATTTGGTTGATATTCCGGAGCCCGGACTGTTAAGCTCGGAAGTTTTTCAAACTCCGGATGCCAGATTGGGTCAGGGTTTGGATTTAGAGCCACCCACCCACCCTGATACAAGCGATCTTATCCACATCATTCAGCAGTCCCAGGAAACGGTCCATCACTTTTGGGCCAGATTCCACCTTGTCAAGGACAGGATCAAATACTGCCGCGATGAAGATGCAATCTCATTATTCTGAAAAACTGCATGGACGATGGGATCCTTAATGCAATCAATTGCCGTCACGTGTCACACTTTGCTGACTTGGGAACCATAGTACAGAAGTACTGCGCAATGGAAAGCGCCTGAAAAACTCAGGCAGCCTCTTGGGAGCCACCGGTTTCCACTAAACCCCTCGTCCGGACAAAAAGGATGCACCCTCGCAGGTCGCCTAATCCAATAACAAACAAATCGAAGCCCATTACAGGGCGTGGAACCATTCTGGAGGGATGGCTCGATAGGCCATGCAAAATACACACAACGCCAGATACCGTACCAACCCATAGACTTAGAGCATGTTGGATACTCTGGCCAGTGGCCAAGAGCGGCGAGGATCTCCAAAAATAACGCAGAGCAACATCCCACGAAAGACAATAACCCTATAGTATTGACAGTCTTTGAGACTTTTGCCTCAAACAATAGGCGAAAAAGGGCACTCCGCAGCCTCGTCGAAGTCTGCCAAGTTGCAGCAATTAACCCCTGGAACGACATGGCCATAACTATCAATACGAGTGACAAACCAAAATCCAGAATAGTCCGAGCACCAGCCGCCTTGGTCCTCAATCCAATTGTGGGCGGCTTTCGGCTTACCAAAGTTCTCATGGATGGCGGCAACGGAATAAACCTCATCTACGAGGAAACTCTCAACAAAATGGAAATAGACAGGAGCCGCATTGAGCAAAGTAGCACGACCTTCTGAGAAATTATTCCCAGATGGGAGGCGCGATGTACGGGAAAATCACACTTGATGTGGTATTCGGCACGTCGGAGAATTATCGATCCGAAGAGATAACCTTTCAAGTGGCCCCTTTCAATAGTGGATATCACACCCTATTAGAGCGAGATGCATTTGCAAGCTTCCAAGCTATACCCCATTACGGGTACATGAAGCTCAAGATGCCCGGGCTCAATGGAATCATAACTCTTGCCAGTGACCCAAACATAGCACTCCGCGCTAAAACCAAAATTGCCGCCTTGGCCCTCGAAGCATTGTCCGAAGCCCTCGCGGCCGAAGAATTAACCGCATTACGCTACATGGTGGATAGGGACGACGTGATACTTGATAAGCGATCCAAATCCACCTCCTTTAAACCAACAGACGAAATAGTCAAATTCTGGGTCCACCCAACGGACTCCATGAAGACAGCACCCATCGGGACACAGCTGGACCCCATAGTCGACGCTGCACTGTGGGAGTTCCTACATGAAAACTAGGACATTTTTGCCTGGCACCCTTCTGATATGCCAGGGATCCCACGCAGGCTGGCTGAACATAGCCTAAACATATTGAAGGGATACAAGCCGGTCAAGCAAACATTACGGCGCTTTTCCGAACCCAAACAACAAGCCATGGGAGAAGAGCTAGCCAAGTTACTCGAGGCCGGATTCATCAGAGAGATAAAACACCCGGACTGACTAGCAAACCTGGTGATGGTACCAAAGAAGGATAAATCCTGGCGCCTATGTGTCGATTTTAAAGACCTCAACAAGGCTTGCCCTAAGGATCCTTTTCCCCTCCCCCCGCATTGATCAGATTATCAATGCTACTGAAGGACATGGCTCACTGTGTTTCCTTGACGCATACTCCGGATACCATCAAATCAGGATGAAGGAGTCCGATCAAGCCGCAAAGGCATTTATCATCCCATACGGGCCTTTCTGCTTCAATACTATGCCTTTCAGGCTCAAAAACGCCGGTGCCACCTATCAACACATGATTCAAACATGCCTGGAGAAACAAAACGGCAAGACAGTTGAATCATACGTGGATGACGTAGTCATCAAAACTAGACATGTCGAGTCATTAATAGACGATCTGCCTCTCACATTCGACAACCTCCGAACATATGCACTACAAAAAAAATACACTTCCGTGATGATACGTGTTTGACACAGTAGGTCACGTTTTCTGTCATGCATGTACATCGATGACGATTTTATGAAAGAATCAAGATAGTCATACCTGTGCTGTCGTAGAAGTGTTCCATGACATTACCAAAATTATCATCACAGAAGTGTCCACTTCCATGACGATAAATCGCGCGTCACAGAAGTGCTTTCGTCAAGGGTGACCGACACGTGACATCCACTGTAACGGAACGCTGTTAAGCTATCGGGTCCGATTTTGGATCCGATAACCCATTAACAGCCCCGACTAATGGGGATTTTCCACGTGTAAAATCATCATTGGCCGGAGGAAACACGTGTCGGCTCATCGTTGGGACAGATATCATCCACTCATTGGACCCAAGGCACCTATGATACGTTGACACATGGCACAGCCCAACAGAGGCCCATTCCTGTGAAAAGGCCGGCCGTTTGACTTGGTCAAAAGGTGGCGGGCCGGCCCACGGAATCCTGTTAACGGCTAGCCCATTTACAGCCCGCTATCCCAGGGCCCGTTATGACCTCTCCGAATTAGGCCCAGTAGCATCATCTGGGCCGTCCAATATGATTCCAGCCCGTTTTAACTTCCGGCCCATGTGTGGCCCATGACTTCTTTAGGCCCCTATGAGGCCCTTTGTAAGTCTTGGCCCATTAACGGCTCGTGGTGAAACTGGCCCGTAATGAACAGTGTATTTCTTTATAACCATTAACGGCCCATTATTCCATTGGGCCGTTTCTAGCCAAAGTTATCTTTTGGCCTTCTCAGGGCCCATTTATTCTTGGGCTCATTTGTAGCATTCGGTTACTTATGGCCCGTTACTGTCATTTTCTGCTTGTGGGCCAAGTTCAGCCCGTCGTTACGGTTGGCCCGTTTGTGGACCGTTAATACGTTGGGCCGTTTTCATGTTAAGAAAAACCGTTGGGCTGTTTTCATAGAGTTATCAAATACGGCCTATTAACGGCCTGTTATGGTCCACGAATAGTACAGCCCATGATTGGCGAAATGATGATACGCCCCGTAGAGGGACAATGGATCCTACGGCCAGTATAAGGCCCATGGATCGTTTGGGTGGTAGAAGGCCCATGGATCATACGGCCCGTAGAAAGCCCATGGACCCTACGGCCCGTAGAAGGCCCATGGATCCTACAGCCCGTATAGAAGGCCAATGGATCCTACGGCCCGTAGAAGGCCCATGGATCATACAGGCCGCAGGAGGCCATGGTCACAACAGTACGTGTGTTGCCATGATTATTTGGCCTAGTTACCAAAAATAGGCTATTGCGGCCACTAGAAAAACACAGAAAAAGAACTGCAGTGACTACAAGCAAACAACTAAACAAGACAATAAGTAAATAAATAAGCAAGCAATTAACGCTAGCCTATTACTGCTATTACACATATTACATCCACTGGGCATCAAAGTTCGCCACCAGTGCAAATATAGGGAACAAAGCAGCATATTACATACACTGGCCGTCAAAATTGGCCACCAGTGCAAATAAACATGGCAGCAAAACAATAGCATAACTAAAACAACTTCAGAAGAGCTCAAGAACGTTATCCTGGGTATCCACCATGCTGGCAATAAGCTTAGCAAGCTTATTATCTTTGTCCTGTTTGGCGCTAAAATCCTCCAACGCTTGTTGTTGCACCCGAAAGTATGCATCTGAATGCTCCAGGGACTTCCGTAGTCCTTCCGCTTCTTGTCGTAGCACAGCTGATCGATGTCTTTCAGCTTGTAGTTGAGACTCAAGAAACCGAACTGATTCAGACAGTGAGTTTGAATAGCTTGTGCAAGCAGTAGTGGCCAGTAACTCGAACACTAAACCAAGACAGGACTTTGGAGTTGTCTCGCCGTCTTCAAGATAGTCTTCCTTAGCTGTTTTATCAGCTTTGTTGGAGACCAACAAGGATGTGTCACCATCCTGAACCTTATCCGCATTACTTCCTTTACCATTGCTTAATAAGGCACTCTTCCCCAATATTCTGTCAGCATTCTAAAAGAAGAAACAAACAGACACATAACAAGTTTAGCATGTACTAGTATATGAAACTCATTTCGGTGAACCAGTTCATTAGTAAGGTGGACAGGATTAAACTACCAAGTCTTCTAATTCCAAGTACTAGTACATAATAAAAGCATCAAACAAACATATATATGTCCTATGGTCACTGCATTGTCTTGCCAAATCAAAATAGAGTGACGGTTCAAATCATATCAGTTCAAGAAAAAGCAGTAGTGAAAGAATAGAAAGTGTGGGAAACTACACGGCACAACAAGATTTCAGATGGGTACCACGGGTCTACAAGTACAACAACACTATTGGCTCTGTTGTGATGCTAGTAATGTGCATGATATGAGAAGTCAACTGTATACGCAATTGAAATTGAAATCAATAGAGCTATTGATAAGAGCAAACCTGTTAAAGAAACATGTGTGACCATACCTACTGTGCCATTGGAGTCTCGATTGGATCCTTCTATTTAAAAATAAGTTTGTATGAGTAAATACAGTGGTACAAGAGCAAAGCAATCATAGTCAAAAAAGGCGTGCCTAAGAGAGCGCTTAAGCGCGCCTAGGCTCTAGGCGTTGGCAAAACGCATTGCGCATAACTACGCTTAATCTGTGCATAACTGCGCATAAGCATGCACTTTGGTCAGTAAAGCACAAGGCGGTGGCAAAACGCACAATTAATGTTTTTTGAACTATGATAGCAATGGAATCTTAAATTAGAACAGTTGTTCTTCGGGTTTAGGCACTTGTTCTACATGAACAGAGTACAGTAAGACACAAGAATATAATACTTAAAAATATAAAATGAGCTCATAGACCTTACCACATTCTTGGTTCAGGACCAGTACAGAACAAGGTATTCCCAGTCATCGTCCAGTAAATGTGTCTTAGGAGAACGTAAGCGAATTTGATGAGTTTCTTTGCCGGTGAAGTACGTTTTCTTCAGGTAATTCCGATACTGCCACCAAGCATTCTTGAAGATAGCAGAGGTATTAGCACAGGTTACCTCATCCTGAGTTTCCAAATTGGTACTTCTCTATAGAGACAAATTGGAAAATTTGTTGTATTATAACCATCATGGAGGTAGGATGTATGGGACAAAGCAAAGTAATTGCCATGAATAACATTACTTACACATAACTCCTGGACAAACACCTGCAACTGGCATTTTCCTTCATCTTTAGTATAATATTTCCAAGATGGGAAGATACGCACATACGATTTAACAACATCAAATGCGATAGATGCTAAACTACGACTAGCTGGTTGTGCTTCCTCCACAGGAATAGGCGTACTAACTGGTGGAGTTGGGGTTCGCCGTGATAGTACTGGCCCTTTGGGCACTGGAGTTGTCTTACTAACTGCTCTTGTTTGGGAGCTCTGTGGTGGAGATGGTGATGTGTCAACAGGAACTGGGTTACTATCGGCTAGGGTTGGGGTTAGATTGGGTGAAGCTGGTTCTCTGTCCATCGCAGTAGGGGTACAATCTGCGGGAGTTTGGGATATGTGTGGTAGGGCTGGTTCTTGTGCATGTACAATCGGGGTGCTATGT
This sequence comes from Triticum dicoccoides, assembly GCF_002162155.2. Taxonomy (NCBI): domain Eukaryota; kingdom Viridiplantae; phylum Streptophyta; class Magnoliopsida; order Poales; family Poaceae; genus Triticum; species Triticum dicoccoides. The sequence goes on along the minus strand of NC_041383.1, from coordinate 486,995,221 downwards.
TCACCGAGAGGTAGCACTGTTTTATTTGAAGACCGTGTTTTTAGTCCGCTAGATACTCGCATCACCCGCTCCAATTCAAATGGCTGATAAACAGGAAACATAGTTGAATGTACAGACATTGTATGAGAGACAGATGCAATAGATAGTGTGGAAAAAAGAGGGCATGAAATAGTTGACATGTATATTGTTTAACTAAAACGGATAGCATGACATAATTTCAAATGTATGATGTCTATCTATACTGGATAGCATAGCATAACTGATGCGGAGCATCCCACGAACATCCCCATGGACGCATCTACATCCCCTACAACACCACTTGGACCTATGACTCGAGCACGTGCAAGAGCTCTCGAAATCAAGGTGACATCACTCCTCTCACAACTCCCTTTCGATTCACATGAGACATGGTCACTACCTCAAACGGAGACGCTTTGCATACTCAGGTACCAAGGAGTTAACCATGGAGAAGCTAGGAAGCAAGGAGAACCGGAAGCGGCAGACATGCGTGAAGACGGAGAGGAAAAGCGCCAAGTCCCAGACTGGCCGGACGATCCGAACGACGGCCCGGACAGAGCTCGGACGATCCGGACCCGGGTCCGGATGATCCGACTAATGCGCATCGAAGACACCCGAAGCTCCCACCTGAAGCCGGATCATCCGAATGACCTCCCGGATCATTCGGACCCTGCCTGGACATTCGGACCCCCAGCCGGACATCTGGACCTGCACCGCCACCAGCCGCGCCTCCAGCTCATCCCGGCCTCCACCCGGATCATTCGGACAAGCCCGGATCATCCGGCTCCACCCCCGAATCATCCGGCCAGTGCTTGGGCGCGCGTGTTGGGCTGAGCCCAAGTACCCCTTCGCCCCCCTAGCCTATATATCGAACTCCTCCTCCTCACTTCGAGACTTAGCATTGTCATAGCTCATTTTGAGATAGAGCACTGCTAATCCGTACCGGATCTACTCCATGTGAGGCACCGCACCTCTTCGGACAAGATCCATTTGGATTCAAGGCCTCCATCCGGAGAAGACAACCAAGACCTCCTCATGGAGAAGAACTGTTACTCGTGTATCGTCCTTTGTTGACTTTGGATCTCGTGTTACTTTGTGCCTCGATGATCTAGACCTTGTGTGATCGATCTCTTGTCGGTTGAGTGTTTTCTCTTGTGTTCCCCCATGATTTCCCTCGTTTCCTTCCGCGCGTTCTTCGTGTTCCTCGTAGGGATCCTCTCCAAACGAGAAAGATCGGCCCCTAGGGTTCCGCCCTACATCATCTTGGTATCATGAGCCACGTTGATCACGTTTTTGGAGCCCCTACCCCTCTTTTTCTAGCTTGATTTTGTCGATTTCGTCCTAAATCCGAAAATCCCCACCAAAAATAGCCCCGAAAACATTTCGTGATTTGTTGGTTTTGATGATGCTTTGTTGATTTTGATTTGTGGATTCGGTGTGTAACTCGTGGATCTTGACTTTCCCCACCTTCTCCCCCTCGAAATCCGTCCAAAATCTGTGAAATCTACGAAATTCTCACCGTTTTCGAGTTCATCCCGAGCAGTACCCGAGCTCGATTGACCTTCCCAGATAATCCGGACCCTGACCCGGATCATCCGGACGCGCCCGAATGATCCGGCTCCTGGCCCGGATCATCCGGCTTCCTCTGACAAAACTGTATTTTCTGCAGTTCTAGACCACCACCACCACCTTCACCTGCCAAACCCCCACAACACACCCTCCGTATCACCATTCGATCGACTTTGGGTTCAAGAATTTGAGTTGTGGTTTCCCGTGTCCTATTGTGTTTCGGCTATTTAGGTATGGTGCGACATCAACATCACCACCGCTCATCTTCGTCGACTACTCATCTTCGCTACGGACGGTAACTTCGATGACATCTTTGTCACACCTTGCAATTGCATTGATAAACATTATATCCCAACTTTTGCGTAGCTTTCCCATCGAGACTAGCCATTGAGTATTGCCGGCAACGTGACTTGTGCACAATAGTGGTCATACACCATACCATACATACCATATCATCTCTTGTGTCACAAAGTTGTCAGCGCATACACAATTGCTATCTTGGTTCGTGAAGTATTGCATAAGAAAAGAGCTCAAGAGTGAAAGAGCCAACCAAGATATTAAGCAAAAGAGAAAGATAAGCAAAGAGCTTATAAGCAAGAACCATAGCATCATACTACATTAAGATTGTCATACCCGATCATCTTGGATCGTATCACCGAAATACCATACATATAGCATACTTGGGAGAGAGATCGTTGCATTTTTGCCTAGTAGGTTGTGCACAAGCTACGTATCCGCCTATTGTGCAATCGTGCTAGCGTCTCTCGAGTATTGTGCAACAAGAGCATTTTCGTGGATTCCACACTTTGGCTCATTTTTGGTTTGCACAATCCCATTTTTCTATTTGCGTGTGTGTTTCCGTGTTCCACTACTTGCTTGGTCTACTTGTTTCATTTGTGAATTTGCAAATCTTTTTCAACATCTTTGAGTCAAACTAACAATTGCAATCAATTTTGTGCCACCATCCTAACCAAGCTCCACCATAAGTTTTTACTTGTGTAGGTGTGAGAACCGACAAGGATTGGTACCAATAGTGCTATTTCATTGTCCGCATTTGAGTGAACTTGATTCATCGTCAACATCGGTTAAGGTACATTGGTATAAGTTCTTCTCTTTCTACCACTCACATTTTGCTTGGAATGATGGATAGGCCGAGTAATTCTACCAACCCACTCTTCATCGAGCAAGACGACGACATGTCATCATACGTCACCAAGAGCCACCTCTTTGGTGCACAACGAGCATTGCATCAAGAGCAACAAGCTATGAACGAACTCATCGACAACCTCACCACCGACTTGCGACTCTCCGAGCAACGTACCAAGCAATACTTCGACAACAAGCTCGACGTGCACAAGCAAGAGAACGATGCAAGTATGGATGAGATACGCGCTTTGTTGGTGAACCGTCCTCCTTCTACATCGTCATACTCAAGACGAAGCCACTCAAGTCGACATTCCGACGACTCCTTCTCCGGCTCAAGTACACCGTCATCGAACACTCTTCGAAGAGCCGCGCGTCAAGACCGTCGTGCATCCCGCAATTCGCTACACGACAAGCATTCACAAGAGCAAGTCGATGAGCAAGTCCCTCATCCTCACTCAAACCAAGTCGCTTTTGCTCAAGCTCAAGAACGACAACCTCTACGTCGCCAAGAGGAAGAACGAGCGCGTCTCTATCAAGAGGAACAAGACGCCGAGGTTCAACGTCTTCAACAACAACAACGTGAAGCGCAAGCTCTTGAGGCGCAACATGCCCTTCAAGAATCAATTCGAGCCATCGCCAACCACAATCGCAAACGGCGCAATCAATAGGAAGCCCTTCGAGAGGAAATCCAAGAGAGGAACTACCAACCATGTGTACAACGTCAAGTTCCTCAAGCTCCTCCACAAGCTCGTCAAGCTCCACCTCAACCTCAAGTTCAACAAGAGCAAGTTGATCATGGACTTCCTCCACGCCAAGAGCAACATGAGGATGATTACCCTCCATGTCAAGGGCATCATCATCACCATCGCCAACAACACAATGAAGAGCAACGCTATGGAAAGCTAAAATCCACCATGCCCAAATTCAATGGAAGTAATGACCCCGAAGAGTACCTTTCATGGGCATTGAAGGGCGACAAAATCTTACGTTTGCACAGCTATGAGGAAGAGAATAAGATCTCTATGGCATCACTTGAGTTCCAAGACTATGTGCTAATATGGTGGGAACAAATCCTTGAGCGCCGACAAGCAAGAGGTGAACCTCCAATCACCACTTTTGCTCAAATGAAGGATGTCATGCGAGCATGTTTTGTGCCCACCTACTACAACCGCGACCTCTTCAAGAAGCTCCAACTCCTCAAGCAAGGAACAAAGAGTGTTGAAGAATACTACAAGGAAATGGAGATAGCCATGATTCGAGCCAATGTCAAGGAAGATGATGAGCAAACAATGGCACATTTCTTGAATGGACTCAATCATCCCATCAAGAAGATCGCCGATTTCCAACCCTACTCCAACCTCATTGAGCTCGTGCATCAAGAGACCAAGGCGGAACATCAAGTGCAAGATGACTTCAAATACGCCAAGTACTCATCCAAGACCTACGGCTTCTCCAACAACCAAGCTTCAACAACTCCTCCAACCTCTACTTAAACCAAGCCTTCTCCAAGCAATGACGACAAGTCAAGTTACAAGAAAACTTTGACAAGTTTAAGTCCTCCTCCTCCTACTGCAAGCAACTTCAAGCCGCGTGCTTCATCATCTACTCCGACCGATGAGACCGTCAAGACAAGCTCCTTCAAGTGTTTCACTTGCGGCGGCCGAGGCCACAAGTCTAATGAATGCACAAACAAGTGCACCATGATCCTCAATGACGATGGCACCTATGACTCCATGAGTGACGAGGAGATGGAAGCCCTTGAGCAAGTGGCCATGCACCGGCGCATGAACGAGGATGAAGATGATCAAGTCTTTTGTGATGAGGATTCGAGCCCCGCTCTCGTTGTCTCAAAGGTCTTGACTCTTCAACATCAACAAGAAGAAGACCAAAGATGCCATATCTTCCACACTAAGGCCGGCATCAATGGAAGGTCCGTCAAGGTCATCATCGATGGAGCTAGTTGCCACAACTTGGCAAGTGAAGAGCTATGCTCCAAGCTTCAATTGGTCAAGATGAAGCACCCGCACCCATACAAAGTCCAATGTCTAAGTGACTCTGGCACTATCCGAGTTGAGCATATGGTCCAAGTCTCCTTCAAAATTTGTGCATATGAAGACACTTTGGAGTGTGATGTCATCCCAATGTCCATTTGCCACCTCCTTCTCGGTAGACCATGGCAATTCGATCGTGGTATCATCCACAACGGGCGTACCAATCACTATAGCTTCAAGATGAAAGGGAAGGAGTATGTGCTACAACCTATGTCTCCTAGTCAAGTGATAGCCGACAAGCAAGCCACCCATCATGGAGAGAATAGTGAGAAAGTGATCCACCAAAAAGTGAGTGAGAGCCACAAGCCAAACTTGAGCGCCTCTTCGCCTAGAGAGAAAAATCTAGTTCTATTTGCCACAAAAAGTGAGATGAGAGAAGTGTTTGAGAACCCATCGAGTGTGATGCACTTTGTCCTTGTGTGCAAGGATGGGGAACCAAAAGCTAACACCTCTCATGAGCTACCTTTAGTGTTTGAATCTCTTTTGCAGGAATTCCAAGATGTTTTCCCCGATGAGCTACCTCCGGGTCTACCTCCTCTACGAGGCATTGAGCATCGAATTGACCTCCAGGTCTACCTCCTCTACGAGGCATTGAGCATCGAATCGACCTCATCCCCGGAGCGCCACTTCCAAACAAAGCTCCATACCGTGTCAACCCCGAAGAAACTAAGGAGATCCAACGGCAAGTACAACAACTAATTGACAACGGTCATGTAAGTGAAAGCTTAAGTCCTTGTGTCGTTCCCGTTATACTTGTGCCTAAGCAAGATGGAAGTTTCCGCATGTGTTCCAATTTTAGACCTATAAATGCTATTACCGTTCACTATAGGCATCCCATTCCTCGACTAGATGATATGCTTGATGAACTTAGCGGAGCTGCCTTTTTCTCTAAAATTGATCTTAAAAGTGGCTATTATCAAATCCGCATACAAGAGGGTGATGAATGGAAAACTGCTTTCAAAACTAAATTTGGCTTGTATAAGTGGTTGGTTATGCTTATGGGTTTATCGGAAGCTCCCAATACTTTCATGCGTCTTATGCATTTTGTGCTTCGACCTTATATTGGAGTCTTTGTTGTGGTTTACTTTGATGATATTCTTGTGTTTAGAAAATCCATCAAAGAGCATCTTAATCATGTTAGGGCTGTTTTGCAAACCCTTCGCAAGGAACGTCTTTATGCCAACTTGAAAAAATGCACGTTTGGTGTTGACAAACTTGTTTTCTTGGGTTTCATTGTCTCTTCCAAGGGTGTCCATGTTGATGAATCTAAGATTGAAGCAATTAAAACTTGGCCCCAACCCACCAATTTACAAGAAGTGCGTAGTTTTCTTGGCCTTGCGAGTTTTTATCGTCGCTTTCTGAAAGACTTTAGCACTATTGCCGCTCCTTTGCATGCTTTGAGTAAGAAGAATGCTCCTTTTGTTTGGGGATCTTTGCAATCCACCGCTTTTGATGAGCTCAAGTCATTGCTTACTCATGCACCGATTCTTGCTTTGCCCAACTTTGAGAAAACTTTTGAGGTTCATTGTGATGCTAGTGGTACCGGAATTGGCGGAGTTTTGATGCAAGAAAAACGAGCCATTGCATATTTTAGTGAAAAACTCTCCGGTGCTCAACTTAACTATTCCATATATGACAAAGAATTGTATGCTTTAGTGTGTGTGCTACATGTTTGGAACATTATCTTAGACCTCATGAGTTTGTCATACATACCAATCGTGAAACGCTTAAGTACTTAAAAGGTCAAACTAAGTTGAACAAGCGTCATGCCAAATGGAGTGAATTTATTGAATCATTCCCCTACGTCATCAAGTACATTAAGGGTAAGGAAAATGTAGTTGCGGATGCACTTTCACACATATGCACGCTTGTCACTAAGCTTGAGTTAAATGTTATTGGCTTTGAGCACATAAAAGACTTGTATTCTAATGATCCATCTTTTGATACTCCCTATGCTAAATGTTTGACGCATACATCTTGGGAACAATATTACATCCAGGATGGTTATCTTATGAGAGCTAACAAATTATGCATTCCCGAGTCTTCTCTTCATTTGCTCATTTTGCAAGAGGTTCATGGAGGCGGACTCATGGGACATTTTGGACGCGACAAGACATTCGCCACGCTCTCTAAGAACTACTTTTGGCCCAAGATGTTCCACGACGTTTCACGCTTCACCAACCGATGCTCTACATGTCGCAAAGCTAAGTCTAAAGCTCAATCCCATGGTCTTTACATGCCTCTTCCTATTCCTTAACAACCTTGGGAAGACATTAGCATGGATTTCGTACTTGGTTTGCCTAGAACTCGAAATGGAAAGGATTCCGTGTTTGTTGTTGTAGACCGATTTTCTAAGATGGCACATTTCATTCCTTGCAACAAGATAGACGATGCTTCACACGTTGCAAATATCTTTTGTAGGGAAATCTTGCGCCTCCATGGAGTACCAAAGACAATCGTCTCTGACCGTGACGTCAAGTTCTTGATTTACTTTTGGAAGACGCTTTGCACCAAGCTCGGAATCAAGCTCCTGTTCTCATCCGCATACCATCCCCAAACAGACGGCCAAACGGAGGTGACGAACCGGACACTATCCACTCTACTTCGCATGTTGATCAAGAAGAACATCAAGGAGTGGGAGGCGTGTCTACCCATCGCCGAGTACGCCTACAACCGTGCAAGACATTCGACTACCGGCAAGTCCCCCTTCGAGGTCGTCTACGGATTCAACCCATTGTCCCCATTGAACATTCTACCTCTTCCTCTACAAGAGCGCACCAACATGGATGCGAGTGCACGGGAAAGCTACATCAAGAAGATGCATGAGGATACAAGGAACACCATCAAGCGCCAAGTACAATGACTAGCGACCAAGCTCAACGTAAACAAGCAACCCATGATCTTCAACATAGGTGATCTCGTGTGCCTACACCTTTGTAAGGACAGCTTCCCCAATGAACACAAGTCCAAACTTCTCCCTCGAGCCAATGGACCCTTCAAGGTTCTAGCACGCTACAAGAACAATGCTTACAAGATTAACCTACCAAGCGAAAAGTACAACCTGAGCGACATCTTCAACGTCAAAGACCTCTTGCCTTACCATGGTGATGAAGATTTCGATCCGAGGTCGGATCTTTCCCAAGGGGGGAGATGATGCGGAGCATCCCACGATCATCCCCATGGACGCGTCTACATCCCCTACAACACCACTTGGACCTATGACTCAAGCACGTGCAAGAGCTCTCAAAACCGAGGTGACATTACTCCTCTCACAACTCCCTTTCGATTCACATGAGACATGGTTACTACCTCAAACGGAGACGCTTTGCATACTCAGGTACCAAGGAGTTAACCATGGAGAATCTAGGAAGCAAGTACAAACGGAAGAGGAAGACATGCGTGAAGATAGAGAGGAAAAGTGCCAAGTCCCAGACTAGCTGGACGATCCAGACGACGGCCCGGAAGATCCGAAGAGAGCCCGGACGATCCGATCCCTGGTCCGGACGATCCGGCTAATGCGCACCAAAGACACCCGAAGCTCCCACCTAAAGTAGGATCATCCGGACGATGTCCCGGATCATCCGGACCCTTCCCGGACATCCGGACCCCCAGCCGGACATCCGGACCTGCACCGCCACCAGCCGTGCCTCCAGCTCATCCGGGCCTCCACCCGGGTCATCCGGACAAGCCCGGATCATCCAGCCAGTGCCTGCACGCGCGTGTTGGGCTGAGCCCATTTACCCCTTCGCCCCCCTAACCTATATATAGGACTCCTCCTCCTCACTCCGAGACTTAGCATTGTGATAGCTCGTTTTGAGATAGAGCACTGCTCATCCGTACCGGATCTACTCCACGTGAGGGACCGCGCCTCTTCGAAGAAGATCCATTCGGATTCAAGGCCTCCATACGGAGAAGACAATCAACACCTCCTCACGGAGAAGAACGGTTACTCGTGTATCTTCCTTTGTTGACTTTGGATCTCGTGTTACTTTGTGCCTCGATGATCTAGAGCTTGTGTGATCGATCTCTTGTCGGTTGAGTGTTTTCTCTTGTGTTCCCCCGTGATTTCCCTCGTTTCCTTCTGCGCGTTCTTCGTGTTCCTCGTAGGGATCCTCTCCAAACGTGAAAGATCGGCCCCTAGGGTTCCTCCCTACATCAATAACATAATTCAAAGATATGATGAATAACTAAACAGGACCGCATGACATAATTCACCTACATGTTATCTAAGTAATCAGGATCGCATCATTTAATTCACATATGTGATTTATATGCTAAACAGAGGGCATTCGATATGATGTTTGAACTAAGAACATGGTGTTGAATATTGTGTATATGATGTCTAAACTATGCAATGCAAGACACCATATGCATGATATGTGCAGTATAACCATGCCAAGTTAGAGCATACACCTCGGTGGGGGAATATGACTGGTCATCCGTCTCTGAATCCATCTCTAAGGAGCTATAGGGACCCAACAAGAGATCTGCTTCTACAGGTAGCACTGTCTACTCTGAAGGCCTTGTTTTCACTCCAGATTTTTCCATCTCCCTCCCAAATGGCTGATTCACAAGAAGAGTAGTTTAATGTACAAACATTGTCGACAAATGGAAATGTAATGAAGAAAAGGATTGGTAAGATATCATTCAAATATATGATGCCTGGTTAAACAGGATGGCATTGCACATTTCACATATATTATGGCTGGCTAAAAGACATGAGACTGCATAATTCCCATATATGATATAGAAACTAAACAGGTGGCATTACAGAACATGTCTAAACTAAGCAGATGACATATATGATGTCAAAACTAGCCACTTCAAGGCAACATATGCATGATATGACTAACATCATCATGCCAAGGTAGAGCAAACACCTTCGGGGGTAAATAAGAGTGGTCAGCGGCGTCTGAATCCGCCTCAGAACAAACATCATCATGCCATTGAACCCACCATGGAGCGATGTCTGCATGACATTGTATTGCCGCGCAAAACTCTTCTCTTTTTCTCTACATGTTCAACATGACTGTGTACAATATCTGACATGCATACAAAAAAATATGGTGAGATTATGTAAGGAGAGCATGCAGAAATTTGGAGTGATGGTAACAACCAGTGGATGGATCCAAAAATAATGATAGCAGGCTGATGATTGCTTTAATTTAATAAAAAGACAGATGATGATTGCTTTACTATTTGTTTCCCACCCGAGATGAACAACATAGGCAAACCCTAGGTGAACCAGATATTAGACAGACATACTATTCATTGCTGCCTTGATATGTGCCCCACAACTAATTTAGAACTCAAGTTTGAACATTAATTTGGACCTGACTTGGATTCCAAGAGGTGAACATGACGATAAAGTAGCAGGTAATTTTAAGCAATGCATAACATAAGCAGAAACAAAAGAGTGCGACCTCTCTTATGGACCCGTGTACTCCTCAGGTACATCTGCTGAGTCGATGATGGTGATGCCATTGCGGTGGGTGCCGGGGGCAGGGAAGGAGATCTAAGGCGGTGAAAGACAGTCAGGAGTCATTGTTTCTGGTTTGGTGGATGCTTCTATCAATGGAGCAGCTTAGGTGAGGTGGACGACATCGCGGCAGGAGCAGGACAGACTACACAAAGTTCCCTTCGACACCTACCTATAACTTAAGTAATTCTGTAAGGGCTCATTTGGCTTGCGTGATTCTAAAAACGCAGGGATAGGAAAAATACCGGAATAGGATAGGAATGCACATGGTAAGCAGAGCATTTGTAAACACAGGATTTCTGTCAACTTGGGTGTTCCATTTACAGGAATTGGAAGAGCAGAGGAATGCAAAGAAACATGGCCAAAATAAAGTGAAACCATATGAAAGCGTGTACAGTTAGAATGTTATTCTGCCACTAATGCACTTGGTCTTGTTTTTATGCATAGAATTTTGAAAAGTAGGTCCAAGTGGATGTTTTGCTTCATTCCTTTCAACAAAATGCATGAATAATTCAATAGTATAGTGCCATTGGAAAATTCCCTATTGCTATGTTTTTCCGTTGAACCAAAATAGCCCTAATGGATCGACATGAATGTATAGTAATAAGTGAAGCAACAAGTGTACAACCTCTTTGCCGTAGCCATGTCGACCTCAGCATCATTGGGTTGGCCGCTGAAGCAGTTGAGGCAGAGGTGGCTGTCGAAGGTGTGGAGGAAGATATGAAGAATCTGTAGACGGCATCCAGGGCACTGCACTGTTGTGATGGATCGTTCTGTCATTGGAGCAGCTCTGGTGAGCCGTAAGACGTCAAGGCTGAAGTAGCACAAGACAGACATCATCAATCTCAAGTGGGATTCTAATAGCATCTCCAATAGATGATGTAAAATAGATGTAAAATTTACGTCACCAAAAACCACCTGACTACAATAGATGAGGTAAAAACTATTGACTCTAAACTTAACTGCCGAAGCTGAAATTTACTGTGGAATGTGAATGTTACTGTCGAAACCGAATGCAATGGTAGCAGAGAGGCACTTGACATGTAGTTTAGGGAGGGCCTGCAGTTCATCTTCAACCTGCACCCCCCTGAGCCGCCAGCCACCACAGGCCGAACTACCGGCCCAGTGTCGCCTCGCCGCCCCAAACCAACTCCCCGCCGCCAGTCCACCGCCGCCTCGGCCAGCCCTCTAGGCCCCCCGCCCCCCACCCTGAACCCTAAGATAGATAGTGGGGTACCTGTCCGGCGAGCCCCCATCCCCGCTG
>NC_041383.1:486940975-486983329 GCF_002162155.2 Triticum dicoccoides | reverse complement strand
CCCCATGAAAATCGACTGACCCAAAAGTCGATTCAGTCGACTGAAGTGTAGCTAAATCAGAGCAGAGGAGCAGCCCGAGCTTGGGGGAGAGCAGCAGCAGCGCGAGCGAGCGAGCGAGTGCCGGAGCAGCAACAGCTGGGCGTGCGAGCGATCGAGTGAGAGCAGGAGTAGCAGTAGCAGCGTGAGCGAGCGAGCGAGAGCCGGAGCAGCAGCAGCAGATCCGGCTGGTATGGATGCTGCCGCTGACGGGGCCTCGCACTGGGGAGAGCCGCCGTGGAGATGTCGCCCGCGGCGCCGGCTTCAAGGTAGCCGCTCCATAGGGGTGCGGTATGGAGCACCATCGGCACCGAGAGGTCGAGTAAAGGAGAAGGTGTGATGCGATGAGTGTACAACCTCTTTGGTGGCGCCTAGTAGGCCTCGGCTTCATTTGAGAACTCGGTGAGGATGTTGCGGTTCCGGTGGAGCAGTTTAAGGCAACACTGTGGGGATGGAGCAGCTACGATAGACGAGGCAATCATCGGAGCAGCTCCTTGGAGGTGGATGATGGGGCGGCTGAACCGGAGGGACGACGAGATGTACGACACATCCTCATCCGGGGAGGTGGACTAGGGATGTCGAGCTGTTGCGGTGGACGACGTCGTCGGGAAAGAGGCTCCGGTTGGGAAGTGGTGAGGTGGTGGACGGAGGAGGGTGGGTTTTTGCGGCTGGAGCGAAGAGGTTATGGCAACCTGGGATTTTGAATGGCGAAAAGGAGGCGATGGGAGGGGGTGAACCATGACTTGGGGATGCGCTTATCCAAAATAAAGGGTGTGTTACAAAAGTACCCCCCCCCACCGATTTGAACTAGCGGCCGATTCGGCTTAGGGTTAGAAGGGGGATTTCACGTGTCGGGATTTGGCGGCTGGAAGGAATTTTCGCGCGCATTGTAATTTTGGTATAGCAAGGCGTGGGTTGTGAAGGCGCCAGTTTTGGGAGCACGATATCTGAATTTTCGGGATATAACAAGGCGCGGGTTGAATTTTAGGGACAAGCCTAATGTGTAGTAATATTGTACTTGTACGTACCAAATCAATTCCCACTTCCCTCAACCAAAAATAAAACAAAAAAAATAAAACTATTCACACCACACAAAGAGAGAGTCTTGCCCCATTTTACTATACAAATGCCATTCAAAGCTACTCCCTCCTTCCATCTATATAGGACCTAATGCATTTTTCAATTCTAACTTTGACCAAATATTAGAGCAATAATATATGACATGCAACTTACACAAAGCACACCGTTAAATTCGTCTATGAAAGGTTCTTTCAATGATATAATTTTCACATTGTGCATGTCATGTACTATTAATCTTGTCAATAGTCAAAGGCAGTCTTAAAAAACTCATTACGCCCTATATAGATGGAAGGAGGGAGTATGAATCCATGTTCCAATTAATTTTTTTCGCTTCCTATATAATGCATGTAACCTACTCATATCAACATTTTAGTGCATTCCAAATGTCTATACTACCGCTGCAATTCGAACTAAATTTGAATTCGTTTCTCTATTTCAATAAGAATCTACAATCATGATTGTTGCCAACTTCAACCATCATTCGTGTATTACCTTAACAACACACTACATGATTACTATAGAGATAGATATGAACTATGTGTACTACATGAACTCGAACTCTATTTTTTGAATTCACTTGATGATGATTCCAAATAATAGTACATTTGATGTACTAACTATATATTCATAATCTAAACCATGTTCCATACGTACACCGTGTTTATCACACAAAGTATAGTGCCCCGCCCCCTACATTATGACAAGTATTTAGACCTGAGCTACAAAAGCCACACACTAGCCCAAATTATAATCAATGTTCTATGTATTATATGTAGTACTAGCAAGATGCCCATGCGTTCCATAGAACATCAACATGATCAAGGGGGGGGGGGCTAATTTGCAAATATGGAGAGGGGTGTGGGTATCTTTTTTCAAAATTACCATAGTCTCCTTCCTATCCGTCAGATATAAATCGGACGGCCTATATTGCAGAATGGCAGGCACACCATCATCAACAACACCGTTTTTTTATAAGAGTAGAGATAAAATATATTATATGTAGTATAACATGTTCATAACCACACCATGTGTATCACCATTATATATATTCACACATGCGTCGGTTTAAAACACTATGATAAATTCTTCAAATATCTGAATTCGCTTTTTATAATGAAGTATGATCTCTATTCGTCTTTTACACCCACACAATCCTCTTATCTTTGTAGCTAGCACTAACTTTCTCTCGTGCATGCACACACCCGCATCCCTCTCACCCTCCCTCAGCATTCTCTAGCTCCATCGTGCAAATTCGTGTTTTCACTTTAGGTCGTTCACCCACGATGTGTAGGCCCCCCAGCTCCTTCTTTACGGCACACATCGATCGATATGCCTCTCTAGCCAGGTGTGCCTAGCACAAACACAAGCTTCCCCTCTTCTCTTATCACCGTCCACGCCTCACTCTGACCACTCTTTTCATCAATCTGGTACTCGCACACTCCCTCCCCCTCGATATAGTATGCCTCTCGCACCACCTCCTAGATACATCCCTCTCTCTCTATCCTTCTCCATGTGCCTCATTTGCTTCTAACACACACATGCATGTATACCGATCGATCTCCCAACATATACCTATGTCGACTTTAACTATCCCCCCCATCGATCGACGTACCTCACAAGTTATGTCTCTCCTTTATCCGGCAAAGGACGATTGATCTTCCTACGTAGTTACGTCTGCTTACCACAGCCATATCGTCCCCCCTCATCATTCGTGCATACCTCCTGACCCGTCACTCACACGCACATGCACAGACAGGCAGCCATTCCCTCTTTTATTGATATTGCAGGCATGCCTCCGTTTGTCTAGCAAGCCTACCCCACAATTTGTTAGAAGCAACTCCACTGCCATCCCTCCAACACTCTAGCTCTGTATCTCTCCCAACCTTATTCCTCTCCTACACATATGCATACATGTCGATCGATCCCCCTTAATACATGAGGTAGATCGGTCTCCCTTAATACATGAGGTAGGCCTCTCTCCTCCTCCACACATTGTACCTCTATAGTTAATTAGGCCTCCCTCCCTCCCCCCACCCCCACCACCACACACCGATAGTCGAGCGCTGTAAGTAGGTATCCATGCCACAGAGACAAACTGCACATGTCCCCTCTCACGTTCCAGTAGGCCAGCCACTCTATATCTTTGAGGTGGGCACCCACAAATTCGATGGCACTCTTTATCGATCGCGCGCGCACACACACACATCATCCCTCTCTTCTATTCCATGGACACCTTAAGCCGATGATACCTCCACTCTCTTCTCGTGGATCGCCCCCTCTATATATATGATATATCCATGACTCTATTTCACACCCATTGCATATGATACATTTTTTATTGACCCCACCCCCCTCAAAAACTCTCACAAACCCACACACTATATCTCTATATGTTTGTACCTTTCTCACACAACCCCACGTAGGTGGTGTACGTATACAAGAAGAGAATAGGTGCACCATGCACGTACTCACGCTTCATGCCCAGCCACACTCGTGCGGGTACACGGTGGAGCTCATTTCTGTATGAAATGGCAGCCCACGTGCTAATTTGAACACGTGTAGCGGTTGTTTACCTACGGAGGTCGTGTACCACGCGTGCACGAAACAAAGTTTGACTTGATTCGTTGGAGCGTTATTTTTAAACAAAGTTATATCGCTCAATGGCACGTACAAAGAATATAAAACGATTCTTATGGAGAAAAAGGTAGTCCGCTCTACTATATACAATGGAGCCTGCCTGCCTGGTTTGTGTCTCTTCAGAGTATCTCACACAAGGCTGCGGTGGCCTCACTCTCTCTCACCGTTGGTCACGGATCCGGTTCTATCCCGTCCGCCGGTGCAAAGGGAGGAAGTGCATCGTTTCTCCATTCGACGATGCCGAGGCAGCATGTCCCGATTTGCGGTACACGCCATTCTCTCTGACCAAGCTCCGGCACGGTAGGGCCTACGCCACCTGCTCGCTGCCGCAGTATGGGCAGATTCCGCCCACCGCCGCTCACCTAGTTACATCCCGATGACCTCCAGGTATCCCCTCCGGCCTTGCTCCACTGCATGTCTTCCCATGTCGCTGCATGTGGATCTTTCATAGTTCCTTGCCCAAAATGTAGCTCGTCTGGCATACTTTCCATATTGCAATCTTGTCCTCACACCGTTTTAGACAAACACAATTGTGTTGTTATCTTCCCTTAGGACAAGGAATATGTTTCTTTTTTGTCGTCGCATGTGTCATCAACTGTTATTGGCCAGTAATTGTTTCCTTTCTACCTCTTTTTTGCAAACAGGGCTATCCATTTCACCTCGTTGCTATTGCGACCTTTTGGTGAACTGCACAAATCACTTTTTTCTTAAGAATCTTTTGTGCAGTTGTACTAAAATGTCACATGGGCAACGTCTCTACATTTCAGTGCGACCGCACAAAGGGAGATTGGTTTTGCTCAATCCTCCCCATCCAACTCCGAGCCTAATCTTCTCCAACTAGTTTGACTTAAGAGAGACTACAAAGGTGACCGACTTCTTTTTGTGTGTTTATTGTTTCATCAATACCCCTATATTATCGTAATCACACTTAATATCTTTGGAACAGGGACGCTCAACTCTATTTTAGTGGAACTGCACAAAATGATCGGAATGTTGCATGCTCCAGACAGCTACTTTTTTCCCAACATGCCTTGTTGATGTAGACAGAGCTGGGGGGACATTGCTGCCAATGAAAGCATGGATCAATTTTAATTTAACACCTTCTGACAACTTTGTCTTCAGTTGTGATGTAAATACTAGCTCTGATATGCCAATAATTGAGATGCATTAGCAAGGAAGTTGGTTTTTTATTGTTTCCGAAAGAGCATCAATGGCAAGACAGACGAAACAAAAGCTGAAAGCTCACACAATTGTACAATTTCATGTCGCTGGAAAATTATTTGTATAGTACGTCAATTATGTAAACAAATGTTGGAAGCTTGATAGCATTGCCAGAAGCCTCTTCAGCATCCGGGTCCATGTGACATGCACAAAATTATACTCCTTTGTTCCTAAATATTTATCCTTTTACAAATTTCAAAGGCATATTTTAGAGTGTAGATTCACTCATTTTTCTTCGTATTTGTACTCCCTCCGTTCCTAAATATTTTTCTTTCTAGAGATTTCAACAAGTGACTACATACGGAGCAAAATGAGAGAATCTACACTCTAAAATATGTCTAATATACATCAGTATGTAGTAGTCCATTTGAATCTCTAAAAAGACAAATATTTGAGTAGTCACTCGTTAAAATCTCTAGAAAGACAAATACTCCGAAGTATATTTAAGAACCGAGGGGGTAGTGCACAACCGCATGGGAGACTCAGCCCGGTCGTTGCGCCGCACTAATAGTGAGTAATGAGCACTCAAATCATAAGCCCCACCTTTCCCATTGTAAGTTGCTCGGAAGAAGCAACCATCAATACGCTCTTCTTTGAATACGCTCATACTACTCCATCCGTCACTGTTTATAGAGTGCGCTTCAGAAAAAGAAAAATTCTCTGGGACAAAGGCGACTAGCGATCGGCCTGAAAAATAGCATTGGTATTTATAGCACGACGTCTATTACTAGAGGAAATAATGCGTACACACATGCATGCAGTACTTCCACCCCGGGTACACACATGCATGCACTTACTCCACTCTGTAGTAGTACATTGAGAGAAAATTGTGGACTTGATTGCAGTTACCATGCCCTAATTAATTGAGCATTAAACCAAACGCGTCTAAAGTCTCTCTGGTGGTGGAAATGAATTGAGAGAAATGCATCATAATGAAGCGTGTCCTGTAAACTGTGACGGAGGGAGGAGTAGTATGAAGGTGCAAAACCAAGTACGCGTATGGCCAGTCGGTCAACACACCTCCTATTGGCATATCACTGACATGTGGGACCGGAGTGTGAGCAAACTGATCTCAATTGACGGCAAAATGGCCAACCCGCCGATCCTTGAGAGAGACAAGGAGCAAGAACACATAGACGGGCTCGCACGGAGGCCAAGATATATTCGAGCATGGTTGATGATATCATCATTACATGTTGGGCTGCCATTTTCCGCCCTTCTCCGGAATAAACGTGTACTTTATAAGAGATTAAAAAAATAAAGAGTACAGTTTGGCTCTTTGCCATGCGGTTCTAGTAGTACTGCCATGCGGTTCTAGTAGTAGTACTACTCGTACTACTAAACCTTGCGCTTGGCTCTTCGCATCTTCGTGAAGTCGAACAATGATGGTACTCCGCATGTTGGGTACTACAGTGTATGCCTCTGACAATCTGACACCAAATGGACTGATGCATGTCCACCGCCTGGGCGAGGGTAGGTTGCATTAGTCAAAAGGCGTAAGCGAGCTTCACCTTGTCTTGCAAGCTTCTCCTCGTTCTGCGAGTTGACGGGAAACACCAAAAAGTAGTGCTAGTCCATACTCCCTCCTTTCCGGTTAATATGGCTTAATCTTTTTTGCGGGTAAATGCGAGAGCTTTTATTCATATATAAGCATTCTTAGGACGATCAGCCAAGACATTGGTCACTAGGAAGAGAGATACCCCGCAAAAAAAGAAGTAGGAAGGGAGGTGTTTCATCAAGCCAGCTCTCGGCCACATTCAAATTGCAGCAAGCACGGTTCGCACAAAGATGCGCCGCAAGGTTTGCTGACCTGTTTACATGCTGAATAACAAAAAAAGAGGAAATATTACCGAGCGCTCCTATTTGTAACAGGATATGAGCCACAATTAAGCGAGAATTGTGGCGAGTATTCCATGCAATCAACTTCCATTGTCACATGCGAGAACCCTCGAGGAGAACCAAATGTGTTGCAGATTGCTTTATCACATTTTAAAAATATAATAAGAGTGCAGACGCTTCTCGATCCGGTTGGCTGTAGACTATAGTAGTAGTACTAGTACTAGTAAACTTTGCGCTTGGCTGTTCGCCTCTTCGGGAAGTCGAACAATAATTCTCCCTCCTTGTTCGACTCTTCGGAGTAGTACTAGTATAGTGTATGCTTCTGGCAATCTGACACCGAATTAACTGTTGCACGTCCACCGCCTGAGCGAGGGAGAGCTTGCATTAGTCAAAAGTTTCTCCTTGTCCTGCGAGCCACCGCGCGCAAGCTTCCCGTCCTGCAAGCTTCTCCTTGTTCGGCAAGTTGACGGGACACAGCAAAGTAATGCTAGTCCATATTGCCTCCTCTCCGGTTAATATGGCTTAATTTCAAACGAGATAAATACATTGTCTGTCACTGTATACTTGTAAAAATACGGTCAGTGGACTTCATAATACGCTCATTGCGCTCAATATATACATTTTCCGGTGTTTATATGGTCACTAGCTCACCCTGGCAGAGTATGTGTGTGCATGCACGTGTAGGTTGAGCACTTGAGCGTGACCGTGTGTGTTCCATCATGTGCTCGGACATGCATGCATTAAGGGCGTCGTGAGCATTTTTGTGTCCATGTGTACGTGTGACTGTTGCATACACGTAGGGGGAGTACGTGTAGGGGCCACTAAGCAGCAGTCAAATCACACAGTAAGTTAGTCGGAAGAAGCAACCATCATTTCACTCTTCAATGACACGTAGGCAATATAAAATGGTTGATATGGAGAGAAAAAGAAAACCACTATATATACACTAGCAGGAGCCTAAACTACAAGCCTGCTTGCTTGGGTTGCTCTCTTCACAAGCATAGAACAATGGTGGCCACACCGCTGGTCACATATCCGGCCTGATCCCGCAGTTGGGGGAAGGGAACAATGTTCTGCGTACACGCGGTCGACATCGGCAAGGGAGAAAACCCACATTTGGTGCGTCCCAATCGGGGGTCACCGTGGTATGGGCCGATGCCGCGTCCCAACCGCCCTTCTAGCTACAGCCGGACGTCCCAGGTAGTACATCTTCCTTTTGGAGCCGGCTTGCTCCACTGTCACAGCTCCCCACGTAGCTCCACCTCCATGTCGATCTTTCTCTACTTCTACCGGCTTCTACGTACTTGTGATGAGTTTAATTATGTCTCATGAACTAGTGCCAGTACTATTATTCTAATCACACTTCTTCAATATCTTTGCCATCAAGGATGCTCATCTCAATTTTAGTGGAATTGCACAAATGCATCATATGATCCAAGGGTGCCAGTCGTCTTTCCTTCGACAGGTTCTACCTAGCCAGGAAACCTGTTCAGGGTTTAGGGTTTAAGTCGTAGTGACCCCATCAGTAGTTTTTCTTTCGTACACGCTCTCACAACTTTTGTCTTTAGCTATGAAGTAAATATTGGCTATGATATGTGAATCATTTAGATGCATCAGTATGTGTGTTAGTTTTCCTTTGTATTTGATGGAATGTTGTAACGGGGCAACCTTGGAGTAGGAATGAAAATGGAGTGGAAAGTTTCCGTTTTTCCGAAGAAAAATGGAAACAGAGAGAAACCAACGTTTCGTTTCGTTGGATCACGCCAAATCGAGTAAAACCAACATTTAAATCACATCTGTCATGTTCGTGTCTCACCCTCCTCCACGGCTCGACCCCACACAATCGCTCGGCATGCCACTCACCACAAATCGAGTATATGATAACTTTCCCGCCTGCTTGTCGATGGATCGCACCATGCAGTACTAGCACTACTGGAACAGATTGATGAGTTGGCGGAGGATTGCTAGCTATAGCACGGACTCCCAAGAACTTTTTACATGCATGTTGTGGCTGGCTATTGCGACCTTTGAATGCGGAGCAGTCGCGTGCACCAAGAAGCGGTGTGGGTGATGCTCTGTCGGCCGGCGCGCTGCTTCAATGCCGGCACCAGCGAGAGGTCGCGTCCGCTCTAGCAAGTCATGAATGCGGCACTAACGGTTTCGGGCGGGAAGCACGCGCAGGTGATGAAGAGGGTTCAGGTTGGTCAGGAGCGGCTGTGGTAGCGGTCTGGACGCCCGCAAACAAGAGATGTTGTACGTTAATATTGCTGCGTATATAATTAACAATGTAAATAATGTGCCAGTTGGACAAATATGATTGGAGATGGAGATGGAAATAGAATTTTACGTAAACACGGATATGCATGTATATGTCTATGTGTGTGTGCGCGATGACTCTCGCGACCTGGAAGCGAGGGCGTGTTTTTGATCGAGTTTTCTTTCTTGGTACGTTAAAAAATTGTTTGCCAATTTTTGTTTCTTTTTTCCGGGAACGCGGTATTCTATTTAAAACCACTGCTATGGAGAGATTTTTTTACTCCATTATAGCCTCTTGTTTGATAGAGTTTCTCGCGTCTCGCTCTCTCACCCTCTCCATATCGAAACAAAATGACAGTGCCCACTCTATCTCTCTCCTCACCGGTGGTCACAGATCCGGCCGAATCCCGTCCGCTACGGGAGGTGAGGAGGTGCAGCGTTGACATTGTCACCATCGGTGATGGAGGAAGCCGATGCGCACCGTCCTCTCGGAGTCGGCGCTGGCACGGACGAAGGTCCTCCGTGCCCTTGTTAGCTACTGTCGTGTGGGCAGATCCCGCCCGCCCGCCTGAGCGACATCTCGCCCAACTGAGGTATAACTTCTTGTACTGGTCCAGCTCCCTAGGTCACTGCATGCGGGTTTTCTTCTATGCGACTACTCCCCAGCTCCCCATGTATAGTAGCTAGGGTCCGTCAGCTGGTCCAACATCACCTACTATTATAGAGGAAATGCCACTCGAAAAGTTGTCCTGATTTATGCCTCAATGGAGGTATACATGTTGTTTCGACAAAAAGTACATGGTGGTTGTGTGGTCATTGTCCGTATGCTCCTATAGCTGCTGCTAATCTAATACTATAACTGGTTAAATGAAGAAATGCTTTTTTTCTCGGGTATCCTGGCTTAGTTCCCATCAAGATAATCATGATGCTTCTGTTTGTTAGTGTACTTTTCATTAATTCTTATTGACAATTGAGATGTCGTTGTTAATCTTTTCAAACAAAGTAACAACACTATATCCCTTTTTTATATTTTCGGAAATAGCGATGCGTATCTCCATACCCGGGCATGTCTTCCTCAATTTTGGTGGAACTGCACAAAATTGGATGGCCATTGTTGTTCCGCCTCACTATCCTCTGCCATGTGGTTCTTCCTTCCCTCGAGCTTGATTACTGAGAAGAAACAAACCACGGTGAGGATTTGTCGAACTTCATAGGTGCCTCACCCAAACTTGATGCCAAATGGATGATGCATCACCATGATGACCTATCGATGCTCATGGTTGCGCCTCATGGTTGCATCGGCTGGTGAAGCTGATCGATTTTCAATGAAAAACAAGTTGTCTTCCATCAGTGCTCTTTGCTGGTTACCCACAAAGATGATATCCTTCGTCAGTTCAGCTTCGTTGCATTGGAGACGCAGTCGTCTTTCACGTTGGTGCAATTTTATCACACAATTGGCTATGAACCAAATGTTTCCTCGAAGAAGGATCGACGTTGGTACTAAGAGCATAAGTTTTGTATTGATTTCTAAGCCTTCTCACAACTTTGTCTCCAGCTCCCCTATAATTTTATTTGTCCAGCTATTAACTTTGATTTAAAAAATGGTGTGGACTAAAAACCCAGATGGACGTAGTAGCCCTCCATTTTTATTTACTCCGCATATTAGATTTGACTAAAGTCAAACTTTGTAAAGTTTGACCAAGTTTAGGCTGAACACAACAAACCATAATTATTAGAGAGGGAAAATTGTACATACTCTCAAACCTTTCCGATAATTGAAATTAAAATTCTTTATTTGTACACACTCTCACACGTTTCCGATCATTTGGCGCATGTGTGGTTGTTCACTTAAGGGAGGGTAGTGTACCACACGTGAAGGATAGGAAGTGCAACCAGGATGCTTGGATCGTTAGTTCATCGGAAGTACTTCGTAGTAGTTTTCTTCACTCGTACGTTAAGTAAAGAGTTTCGTTTCGTACTTACACAATTTAAAACGATTGTTATGGAGAGAATAAGAAAACCACTCCACTATATATTATTCGTATACACGAGTACTATATGGACGCAGCTTCATTGACTTTTGTGCACCTACCTTTGGGTTTATGACAGGTGGGCACAAAATGTGGCTGGCCACCTGTCATACAGCCAGAAGCAGGTGCAGTTAAGGCACCGGAGCTCAGTCTGTACTATAGTATATATATAAGATGGAGCCTCAGCGCTTGTTCGCTAGGGTTTGCACTCTCCACACTAGGGCTTAGCATTCCTTTTCTAGGGTTTGTTGTATTCACAGTCTCTCACCCTCTTCACCAGATCTAAACAAGGCTGTGTTGGCCTCTTGTCTCTCTCTCCCCCCTCACAGCTGGTGAAGGAGGCATCCGGATCCCGTCGCACCAGGATGGGGAGGAGGTGCAGCGTTCACTCTATCGCCTTCGGCAAGGGAGGCAATCCACTACCGGTTGTGCTCTTCTCTTTCATCCAGCGCCTGTGCGGGAGGGCCACCGACCCCTTCTTCCTCACGGTTGTACATAGTGTGGGCAGATCCGTCCTCCCGCCGCACGCCTTGCCACATCCCGACGACCCTAAGGTATAAGTTTCTTTGAAACCGTCATTGCTCTAGCTGCATGTGGATCTTTTTCGATCTATAGTAAAATCTAGGTCTTGGTTCAAAGAGGAAAGAAGGGTGCGGTGGGCTGGAGCATGAATCTAGGACGTGGTTCAATGAGGAAAGGAGGGAGGTAAAGTAGTATAGACTGGCTATCCAGCCGCTTTGTTGGTCGAAAAGGGAAAAGGGGGGTAACCCGAAACTAGGGGGTCAGGTAGTTTGTGCAGGACTAGATTTGCTGCCCTCGCATAGGAAAAAGGTTGAAGAGAACAAATATGGGACCAACGCAGATATGCTACTTGGTTACATACTCTACATCACCCATTTATACGTGTGGACGCACATGATGCTGGCATGTCCCATGTCCCATACAACTATTTTGCTATTGTTAATCTAAGAATGCCGCCGGAAAATTGAAGCAATGCCACTATTAAAAGTAAGTTACATCTTTTAACGAATGTTTTTCTAAGAGAATATCTCTGTTAATATGAATCAGTGCAACCGTTTTAGAAATGCTACTATCCTACTTTGTTTTCCATTAAGATAAGTTAGATGCTTCTTTTTGTTGCCGTTTGTTTCATCCTCCTTTATCGGCAGGAGTTGTTTCCTTTTTTGCCTCTGTTAAAACAGGGGTATCTATTCAACTTGTTGCTATTGCAACATTTTGCTTTGCTACGCGAAACACTTATGTTTTAAGAGTGTTTTGTGCAGTTCAACTTGAATGTCACACCGGTGACTTTGCTTAATTTTGGTGGAACTGCACAAAAGGAGATTGAGATTTGTTTCCAGTCTTCGTGGCGAGTTGTTTGAAATCTTGGTCTCATCCACATAATGTGCAGTGTGCTTTGAGATGTTGTGCTACTTGTTTTGGTACTATTTTAAATAAATGTTGAATTGAAGCTATTGTATTGTTGTCTTTTCCCATTAAGTAGTGGACAAAATGGGACCAGCCTAGACATGATGCTTGTTGCTTTGTTACAACAAATTCAGCATCACCCCCTTTGTAAGTAGATGGAAGCACATATTGTTGTTGTGCTCACTCTCCCCTGGAATTGTTTATGCTTTTCGTTAATCCAATGCCGCTGGTAAAATTAAGCAATGCCACTCTCAGAATTAACTATTGAATCTTATTTCAAAACTGCGACACTTGTGAGGGATTGGTGATGACCCACAAGTGTAGGGGATCTATCATAGTCCTTTTGGTAAGTAAGAGTGTCGAACCCAATGAGGAGCAGAAGGAAATGATAAGCGCTTTTTAGTAAGGTTTTCTCTGCAAGCACTGAAATTGTAGGTAACAGATAGTTTTGTGATAAGGTAAATTGTAACGGGAAACAAGCAATGAAAGTAAATAAAGTGCAGCAAGGTGGCCCAATCCTTTTTGTAGCAAAGGATAAGCCTGGAACATTTCTTATAATGAGAAAGGAGCCCCCGAGGACACATGGGAATTATCGTCAAGCTAGTTTTCATCACGCTCATATGATTCGCGTACGAAACTTTGATAATTTGATATGTTGGTGGACCGGTGCTTGGGTACTGCCCTTACTTGGACAAGCATCCCACCTATGATTAAACCCTATTGCAAGCATCCGCAACTATAAATGAAGTATTAAGGTAAACCTAACCACATCATTAGACATATGGATCCAAATCAGCACCTTACGAAGCAACACATAAACTAGGGTTTAAGCTTCTATCACTCTAGCAACCCATCATCTACTTATTATTTCCCAATACCTTCCTCTAGGCCCAAATAATGGTGAAGTGTCATGTAGTCGACGTTCACATAACACCACTAGAGGAAAGACAACATACATCTCATCAAAATATCGAACGAATACCAAATTCACATGACTACTAATAGCAAGACTTCACCCATGTCCTCAGGAACTAACGTAACTACTCACAAAGCATATTCATATTCATAATCAGAGGAGTAATAATATGCATTAAGGATCTGAAATGATCTTCCACCAAATAAACCAATTAGCATCAACTACAAGCAGTAATCAACACTGCTAGCAACCCACAGGTACCAATTTGTGGTTTTCATACAAGATTGTGTACAAGAGATGAATTAGGGTTTTGAGAGGAGATGGTGCTGATGAAGATGTTGATGGAGATTGACCCCCTCCCGATGAGAGGATCGTTGGTGATGACGATGGTGATGATTTCCCCCTCCCGAAGGGAAGTTTCCCTGGCAGAACAGCTCTGCCGGAGCTCTAGATTGGTTCCGCCAATGTTCCGCCTCGTGGCGGTGGAGTTTCGTCCCGTAAGCTTGCCTATGATTTTTTCCAGGGTAAAAGCCTTCATATAGCAGAAGATGGACACCGGAGGGCCACCAGGGGGGCAGGAGACAGGGGGTGCGCCCAGTAGGGGTGGGCGCGCCCCCACCCTCCTGGCCAGGGTGTGGGCCCCCTCTGGTATATCTTTTGCTCAATAATTCTTATTAATTCCAAAACTGACTTCCCTGGAGTTTCAGGATTTTTGGAGCTATGCTGAATAGGTTTCCTATATTTGCTCCTTTTCCAGCCAGAATTCTAGCTGCCGGCATTCCCCCTCTCCATGGAAAACCTTATAAAATAAGAGAGAATATCCATTATTGAGATATAATGTGTAATAAGAGCCCATAATACAATAAATATTGATATAAAAGGATGATGCAAAATGGACGTATCAACTCCCCCAAGCTTAGACCTCGCTTGTCCTCAAGCGGAAGTCGATATCGAAAAATATGTCCACATGTTTTGAGATAGAGGTGTCGATAAAAATTAAATACGGACATGAGGGCATCATGATCATTCTTATAACATCAACATAAATAGATTTTGTCATATGATTTCTTATCCTCAAGTAACGATCAATTCACAATGTCAAGCATCGTTCAGAAACTTCATTGGGAACTAACAAACTATAGTCTCAGTCATTGAAGCAATTGCAATTTATCATAATATCAGAAAGAGTCAAGAATAGAGCTTTTCAGCAAGCCCACATACTCAACTATCATGTAGTCTTCTACAATTGCTAACACTCACGCGGTACTTGTGGTTATTGAGTTTCAACCGGACACTGAGAAAGATAGGGGCTTATTGTGTTTCCTCCCAACGTATTCAACTTTAGGTGATGTCAACAATAATAGTTCATGCTAACTTACATCCAATTGGATATATATATCAAGATCTTTCAAACACGAGGAGCTTGCCAAAGGATAAAATGAAAAAGGGAAACAGGTGAGGA
This sequence comes from Triticum dicoccoides, assembly GCF_002162155.2. Classification (NCBI taxonomy): domain Eukaryota; kingdom Viridiplantae; phylum Streptophyta; class Magnoliopsida; order Poales; family Poaceae; genus Triticum; species Triticum dicoccoides. The sequence continues at coordinate 486,968,424 of NC_041383.1, read as the reverse complement.
TCGCCTTGACTCAAGCATAGAGTAAAAACATAAAGTAAAAGATAGGCCCTTCGCAGAGGGAAGCAGAGGTTGTCATGTGCTTTTAGGTTTGGATGCTGCTATGTCTTGAGCTTGCGTTGGTTTTCCTTGAAGAGGAAAGGGTGATGCAGCAAAGTAGTGTAAGTATTTCCCTCAGTTTTTGAGAACCAAGGTATCAATCTAGTAGGAGGCTCCTCATAAGTCCCACGCACCTACACAAACAAACAAAGAACTCGCAACCAACAAAATAAAGGGGTTGTCAATCCCTTCAAGGCCACTTGCAAAAGTGAGATCTGATAGAGATAGTATGATAAGATAAATATATTTTTGGTATTTTATAATCTAGATGCGAAAAGTAAAGATGCAAATAAAAGTAGATTGAAAGCTTATATGATAAAAGATAGACCCGGGGGCCATAGGTTTCACTAGTGGCTTCTCTCAAGATAGCATAAGTATTACGGTGGGTGAACAAATTACTGTCGAGCAATTGATAGAAAAGCGAATAATTATGAGATTATCTAGGCATGATCATGTATATAGGCATCACGTCCATGACAAGTAGACCGACTCCTGCCTGCATCTACTACTATTACTCCACACATCGACCGCTATCCAACATGCATCTAGAGTATTAAGTTCAGAAGAACAGAGTAACGCATTAAGAAAGATGACATTATGTAGAGGGATAAACTCAAGCAATATGATATAAACCCCATCTTTTTATCCTCGATGGCAACAATACAATACGTGCGTTGCAACCCCTGCTGTCACTGGGTAAGGACACCGCAAGATTGAACCCAAAGCTAAGCACTTCTCCCATGGCAAGAAAGATCAATCTAGTAGGCCAAACCAAACTGACAATTCGAAGAGACTTACAAAGATAACTCAATCATACATAAAAGAATTCAGAGGAGATTCAAATATTTCTCATAGATAAACTTGATCATAAACCCACAATTCATTGGATCTCGACAAACACACCGCAAAAAGAGTTACATCAAATAGATCTCCACAAGAGAGGGGGACAACATGGTATTGAGATCCGAAAAGAGAGAAGAAGCCATCTAGCTAATAACTATGGACCCGAAGGTCTGTGGTAAACTACTCACAACTCATCGGAGGGGCTATGGTGTTGATGTAGAAGCCCTCCATGGTCGATTCCCCCTCTGGTGGAGCGCCGACGAAGGCTCCAAGATGGGGTCTCGTGGATACAGAAGGTTACAGCGGTGGAAATTGTTTTTCGTTGGCTCCCTGGATGTTTTCGGGGTACGTGGGTATATATAGGAGGAAGAAGTACGTCGGTGGCCGCCCGAGGGGCCCAGGAGACAGGGGCACGCCCTGTAGGGGTGGGCGCGCCCTCCTATCTCCTGGCCGTCTCGATTGCTTCTTGACTTGCACTCCAAGTCCTCTGGATCATATTCGTTCCAAAAATCACGCTCCCGAAGGTTTCATTCCGTTTTGACTCCGTTTGATATTCCTTTTCTTCGAAATACTGAAATAGGCAAAAAAACAGCAATACGGGTTGGGCCTCCGGTTAGTAGGTTAGTCCCAAAAATGATATAAATGTGTAAAATAAAGCCCATAAACATCCAAAAAGGGTAATATAATAGCATGGAACAATCAAAAATTATAGATACATTGGAAATGTATCAAGCATCCCCAAGCTTAATTCCTGCTTGTCCTCGAGTAGGTAAATAATAAAATCAGAATTTTTTATATGGAATGCTACCTAGCATAATTCTCAATGTAATTTTCTTTATTGTGGCATGAATGTTCATATCCAAATGATTCAAAATAAAAGTTCATATTGACAAAAGAAATAGTAACACTTCAAGCATACTAATCAAAGCAATCATGTCTTCTCAAAATAACATGGCTAAAGAAAGTTTATCCCTACAAAATCATATAGTTAGGCTATGCTTCATTTTCGTCACACAAAGATGTTCCCAAATTCTACACCCCCGATGACAAGCCAAGCAATTGTTTCGTACTTAAATAATCTCAACTTTTTCAACCTTCACGCAATACATGAGTGTGAGGCATGGCTATAGCACTATGGGTGGAATAGAATATGATGATGGGGATTGTGTGGAGAAGAAAAAAAAGGAGAAATCTCACATTGACGAGGATAATCAATGGGCTATGGAGATGACCATCAATTGATGTCAACATGAGGAGTAGGGATTGCCATGCAACGGATGCACTAGAGCTATGAATGAATGAAAGCTCAACAAAAGAAACTAGTGGGTGTGCATCCAACTTGCTTGCTCACGAAGACCTAGGGCATTTGAGGAAGCCCATCGTAGGAATATACAAGCCAAGTTCTATAATGAAAAATTCCCACTAGTATATGAAAGTGACAACATATGAGACTCACTATATGAAAAACATGGTGCTACTTTGAAGCACAATATATGAGACTCGCTATATGAAGAACATGGTGCTACTATGAAGCACAAGTGTGGAAAAAGAGATAGTAACATTGCCCCTTTTTATTTATTTTCCTTTTTTTGGGCCTTTCTTTTTTTCCTTTTTTTGGGCCTTTCCTTTTTTTGGGCCTTTCTTTTTTTCCTTTTTTTTGGGCCTTTATTTTTTTGGCCTTTATTTTTTTCTTTTTCTTTTTTTCTTTTTTTTTCTTTTTGGGCAATGCTCTAATAATGATGATCATCACACTTTCATTGATTACAACATATGAATTACAACTCGAAACTAGAACAAGATACGACTCTATATGAATGCCTCCGGCGGTGTACCGGGATGGTGCAATGAATCAAGAGTGTCAGGTATGAAAAATTATGCATGGTGGCTTTGCCACAAATACGATGTCAACTACATGATCATGCAATGGAAATATGACAAAAGTAATGTATGTCATGATGATGAACGGAACGGTAGAAAGTTGCATGGCAATATATCTCGGAATGGCTATGGAAATGCCATAATAGGTAGGTATGGTGGCTGTTTTGAGGAAGATATAAGGAGGTTTATGTGTGATAGAGTGTATCGTATCACGGGGTTTGGATGCACCGGCAAAGTTTGCACCAACTCTCAAGGTGAGAAGGGCAATGCACGGTACCGAAGAGGCTAGCAATGGTGGAAAGGTAAAAGTGCGTATGATCCATGGACCCAACAGTAGTCAAAAGAACTCATATACTTATTGCAAAAATTTATAAGTCATCAAAAACCAAGCACTACGTGCATGCTCCTAGATGGATAGATTGGTAGGAAAAGACCATCGCTCGTCCCCGACCGCCACACATAAGGATGCACAATCCAAGTACACTTCATGTTTCAAATTTGTTACACAATTTTAACCATACGTGCATGCTATGGGACTTGCTAACTTCAACACAAGCATTCTTTAAATTCATAATCACCCAAATAGCATGACTTTAATATCACTACCTCCATATCTCAAAACAATTATCAAGTATCAAATTGATCATAGCATCCAATTCACTTCCTATGATAGTTTTTATTATACCCAACTTGGATGCCTACCATTCTAGGACCAATTTTATAACCATAGCAAATACCATGATGTTCTAAGAGACTCTCAAAATAATATAAGTGAAGCATGAGACACTAGCAATTTCTACAAAAGTAAGCCACCGCCGTGCTCTAAAAGATATAAGTGAAGCACTAGAGCAAAAACTATCAAGCTCAAAAGATATAAGTGAAGCACATAGAGTATTCTAATAAATTATAATCAAGTGGGATTTTCCCAAAAGGTGTGTACAGCAAGGATGACTGTGGAAAATTAAAAATCAAAGACTAATATAATACACGACGCTCCAAGCAAAACACATATCATGTGGCGAATAAAAATATAGCTCCAACTAAAGTTACCAATGAACGAAGACGAAAGAGGGGATGCCTTCCTGGGGCATCCCCAAGCTTAGGCTTTTGGATACTCTTGAATATCTTGGGGTGCCATGGGAATCCCCAAGCTTAGGCTTTTGCCACTCCTTATTCCATAGTCCATCAAATCTTTACCCAAAACTTGAAAACTTCACAACACAAAACTCAACAGGAAATCTCATAAGGTCTGTTAGTGAAAGAAAACAAAACTACCACATAAGGTACTGTAATGAACTCATTATTTATTTAAATTGGTGTTAAACCTACTTTATTCCAAGTTCTCTATGGTTCATACCACTTAATACTAGCCATAGATGCATCAAAATAAGCAAACAATACACGAAAAACAGAATCTGTCAAAAACAGAACAGTCTTAAGAAATCTTTAACTAACGCAAACTTCTGGAACTTTAAAAATCCTACCAAAATAGGAAGTCCTGGACAATTTGTCTATTGATCATCAGCAAAAAGAATCAACGCAAAATCACGTTTCTGTGATTTAACAAAACTAATTTCGTGCGTGCAAAGTTTCTGTTTTTCAGCAGAATCAAATTAACTATCGCCATAGGTTATCCTATAGGTTCTACTTCGCACAAACACTAATTAAAACATAAAACACATCTAAACAGAAGGCAGATGCAAAATTTATTCCTAAACAGAAGCGAAAACAAAAAACAAAAATAAAATTGGGTTGCCTCCCAACTAGCGCTAACGTTTAACGCCCCTAGCTAGGCATAAAAGCGAAGATAGATCTAAGTAGTGCCATCTTTGGCACTCAATTCATCAATAGAGCACTTATAATCTTTAGGGGTTTCTCCCTTTCTAGCAATGATTAAACCTTTAGGCAAAAATTCAAGAAATTCGTTTGTAGCAAAAGGTTCCTTAATGATAGAGAGACAATTGGGGTGAACACTTATGGATTTGAGATCCGCGTCTTCCTTACTAGAAGATTCACCCTTATTTTTAGGAACATAAATAAATTTGGCAGTTTTGGTAGGAGGTTTTGGAGTGTTTTTCATGGAAGAAAACGCCGAACCTAAGTTGGTAATGATATCCTCAAGTTTATCGATTCTTGCAGAATCTAGATCTATTTTTTCATTAACTATAGGTTCTTTATCTTTAATATTTTTCAAAGTAAATCCAACCCTAGATCCATATTGGGTAATGTGATTATGAATCTTTTTATCCAAATTTTCAATAAACTCAATAGTGGCAATTTTATTTTCAATAATCTCAAACCGTTGCATAACATGTTCTAAAGTTAAAACAGTTCCATTAACCAAAAGAGGTGGTGGGCCAAACAAATTTAACATAGCATTATAAGCATCAAACGTATGGCTACTCAAGAAATCACCTCCCGTAACGGTATCAAGAACACATCTATTCAAAGGAGTAATGCCTATGTAAAAATTGCGAAGAAGTACGAAAGTAGAAAGCTTCCTTGTAGATTCATTTTTAGCATTGCAAATTCTATGCCAAGCATCTTTTAAATTTTCTCCCTCCCTTTGCTTAAAATTGAGAATTTCATGTTTGGGAGTAATGACAAGGATAGGAGGACTAGCCATAACGACAAGGTAAACGATCTAACACACGAGCAAGGGTGAAAAAGAGAGGAGAAAATTGGGAAAGAGAGGGCAAATAAAACGGCAAGGGTGAAGTGGGGGAGTGGAAAACGAGAGGCAAATGGCAAATAATGTAAATGCGAGGGAGATGAGTTTGTGATGGGTACTTGGTATGTCTTGACTTGAGCGAAGACCTCCCCGGCAATGGTGCCAGAAATCCTTCTTGCTACGTCTTGAGCTTGCGTTGGTTTTCCTTGAAGAGGAAAGGGTGATGCAGCAAAGTAGCGTAAGTATTTCCCTCAGTTTTTTAGAACCAAGGTATCAATCCAGTAGGAGGCTCCTTAGAAGTCCCACGCACCTACACAAACAAACAAAGAAGTTGCAACCAATGCAATAAAGGGGTTGTCAATACCTTCACGGCCACTTGCGAAAGTGAGATCTGATAGAGATAGTATGATAAGATAAATATATTTTTGGTATTTTATAATATAGATGCAAAAACTAAAGATGCAAATAAAAATAGATTGAAAGCTTATATGATAAAAGATAGACCCGGGGGCCCTAGGTTTCACTAGTGGCTTCTCTCAAGATAGCATAAGTATTACGGTGGGTGAACAAATTAATGTCGAGCAATTGATAGAAAAGCGAATAACTATGAGATTATCTAGGCATGATCATGTCTATAGGCATCACGTCCGTGACAAGTAGACCAACTCCTGCCTGCATCTACTACTATTACTCCACACATCTACCGCTATCCAGCATGCATCTAGATTATTAAGTTCATAAGAACAGAGTAACGCATTAAGAAAGATGACATGATGTAGAGGGATAAACTCAAGCAATATGATATAAACCCCATCTTTTTATCCTTGATGGCAATAATAGAATACGTGCCTGGCAACCCCTGCTATCACTGGGTAAGGACACCGCAAGATTGAACCCAAAGCTAAGCACTTCTCCCATGGCAAGAAAGGTCAATCTAGTAGGCCAAACCAAACTGATAATTCAAAGAGACTTGCAAAGATAACTCAATCATACATAAAATAATTCAGAGGAGATTCAAATATTTCTCATAGATAAACTTGATCATAATTCATCGGATCTCGACAAACACACCGCAAAAAGAGTTACATCAAATAGATCTCCACAAGAGAGGGGGACAACATGGTATTGAGATCCAAAAAGAGAGAAGAAGCCATCTAGCTAATAACTATGGACCCGAAGGTCTGTGGTAAACTACTCACAACTCATCGGAGAGGCTATGGTGTTGATGTAGAAGCCCTCCATGGTCGATTCACCCTCCGGTGGAGCGCCGGCGAAGGCTCCAAGATGGGATCTCACGGATACAGAAGGTTACGGTGGTGGAAATAGTTTTTCGTTGGCTCCCTGCATGTTTTCAGGGTACGTGGGTATATATAGGAGGAAGAAGTACGTCGGTGGCCGCCCGAGGGACCCAGGAGACAGGGGGCGCGCTCTGTAGGGGTGGGGGCGCCCTCCTATCTCCTGGACGCCTCGATTGCTTCTTGACTTGCACTCCAAGTCCTTTGGATCACGTTCGTTCCAAAAATCACGCTCCCGAAGGTTTCATTCCGTTTGGACTCCGTTTGATATTCCTTTTCTTCGAAATACTTAAATAGGCAAAAAAACAGCAATATGGGTTGGGCCTCCGGTTAGTAGGTTAGTGCCAAAAATGATGCAAATGTGTAAAATAAATCCCATAAACATCCAAAAAGGGTAATATAATAGCATGGAACAATAAAAAATTATAGATACGTTGGAGACGTATCAGATGCATAAAATCTTAATGCAAAAGAACGTCACTTTATATTGCCACTTGTATGTGGACCTTTATTATGCAGTCCGTCTCTTTTATTGTTTCCACAACAAGATCGTATAAATCTTATTTTCTCTGCACTAATAAGTCATACATATTTAGAGAGCAATTTTTATTGCCTGCAGCATGACAACTTGCTTGAAGGATCTTACTCAATCCATAGGTAGGTATGGTGGACTCTCATGGAAAAACTGGGTTTAAGGATATTTGGAAGCACAAGTAGTATCTCTACTTGGTGCAAGGAATTTGGCTAGCATGAGGGGGAAAGGCAAGCTCAACATGTTTGGAAGGTCAATGACAATATACTTTAACTGAGATGTGAGAAAACATAAACCATTACGTTGTCTTCCTTGTCCAACATCAACTCTTTTAGCATGTCATACTTAATGAGTGCTTCACAATCATAAAAGATGTCCAAGATAGTATATTTGCATGTGAACCTCTCTTTCCTTATTACTTCCTATTAATTGCAACGATGACCAAAACTAAGTTTGTCAACTCTCAACGACTCTTATGCCTCATACTTTCTATGTGTGAAGTCATTACTATCCATAAGATCAATATGAACTCTTTTATTCTTTTTATTCTTTCTACTTCCTCAAAATCATGGCAAGATAGCAAAGCCCTTGACTCAACACTAATCTTTATTATAGATAGCTCATGGACTCGATTACATAAAGAGATCACAAAGCAAAACTCAAAACTACTTGATATAAAAACTTCAATCTACTAGATCAAGATACTACTAAAAGGATCGAACTAAATAAAATGGTAAAGATAGGAGTGTGATGGTCATACGATACCGGGGCACCTCCCCCAAGCTTGGCAGTAGCCAAGGGGAGTGCCCAGACTCATGTAATTATGTCCTTGGAGGTGATGGAGGTGGTGATGATGATGGTGGATAATCGCACATCGAGCGTAAAAGCTCCTCCAGCTTGCGGATAATGCCCTTGAGTCCGGCGATATGATCCTTCAACAAAATATTCTCCTGTGAGAGGTACTTATTCTGTATGCGAGCTAACTCAATCATCTTGAAAGCTTCAATCTCAGTTGGAGTAAATAGGTAGGTAAGGGTTGAGGGATGTTTTCTTCTTCCACCGCCGGAGCCTGATCCTCCACGGACTTCTTGATCCCTTCATCCTTGTTGATCTCCTACGGTTCTTCTCTTTTCAGCTCTATCTTCAATAGCCAAGCATCCTTGTCTTCATTGTTGAAGGAGGGTGACGTCATGGTGCTCTAGATCTATCAAAAAAATAGCTCGAAACGAAAACAGAGGATAATTGCGTGGTACGGTGGTCAAAGCCTTCGGGAGATTATATAATGAATTTTTACCGCCCAAAATACATAACATGCAAGAAAACGGAGTCCGGGAGGCACACGAGGTGGCGACGAGACAGGGGGCGTGCCCAGGAAGGGTGGGCGCACCCTCCACCCTCGTGGAGGCCTCGTGTCCTTCCCAGACTACTTCTTTCTTTCCAAAATTCTTAAACATTCCAAAACTGATAAAAATTGTAACTAGAATTGTTTTGGAGTCGGTTTACTTACCGTACCACATACCTATTCCTTTTCGGAGTCTGGAACGTTCTGGAAAGTGTACCTTATGTATTCCTTCGGGGTTACGGTCTCAACAATATTAGTTTAAACATTGATAGGATTACCTGAGATATAATTTTTAATTCTTTGACCGTTCACCACCCTCGGACTTGTGCCTTCGAAGTTGTTGATTTTTATGGCACCGGAACGATAGACCTCCTCGATACCATTTTCCTGCAAAAAATCTTAAATGAGAGTTGAATAATAACACATAATCACCTACGTTAAACTCATGCTTTTGTATCCTTTTGTCATGCCAGCATTTGACTTTTTCTTTGAATAGCTTGGCATTCTCATAGGCTTGGGTTCTCCATTCATCAAGAGAGCTAATGTCAAACAACCTCTTCTCGCCGGCAAGTTTGAAGTCATAGTTGAGCTCTTTAACAGCCCAATATGCTTTATGTTCAAGTTCAAGAGGTAAGTGACAAGCTTTTCCATAAACCATCTTATACGGAGACATACCCATAGGATTTTTGTATGCAGTTCTATAGGCCCATAATGCATCATCATGTTTTTTGGACCAATTCTTTCTAGATCTATTTACAGTCTTTTGCAAAATTAATTTGACCTCTCTATTGCTCAACTCTACTTGACCACTAGACTGCGGGTGATAAGGAGATGCGATTCTATGATTAACATCATACTTAGCAAGCATCTTACGGAAAGCACCATGAATAAAATGTGAACCACCATCAGTCATAAGATATCTAGGGACTCCAAACCTCGGAAAAATAACTTCTTTAAGCATTTTAATAGAAGTGTTATGATCAGTGCTACTAGTTGGAATAGCTTCTATCCACTTAGTAACGTAATCAAGAATAACTAAAATATGTGTATAACCATTAGAGGCAGGAAAAGGTCCCATATAATCAAAGCCCCAAACATCAAACGGTTCAATAACAAGAGAATAATTCATAGGCATTTCTTGACGTCTACTAATATTACCATTTCTTTGGCATTCATCACAAGATAAGACAAACTTACGAGCATCTTTGAAAAGAGTAGGCCAATAAAAACCAGATTGCAGTACCTTATGTGCAGTTATATCTCCAGCGTGGTGCCCTCCATAGGATTCAGAGTGACACTTGCGTAGGATCTGTTCCTGTTCATGCTCAGGTACACAACATCTAATAACACCATCTACTCCTTCTTTATAAAGGTGTGGGTCATCCCATAAGTAATGTCTTAAATCATAAAAGAACTTTTTATTTTGCTGATATGTGAAACTAGGTGGTATAAATTTAGCAACAATGTAATTAGCATAATCAACATACCAAGGAGCAGTACGAGAAGCATTAATGACTGCTAATTGTTCATTAGGAAAGCTATCATCAATAGGTAGTGGGTCATCAAGAACATTCTCTAACCTAGACAAGTTGTCTGCAACGGGGTTCTCAGCTCCCTTTCTATCAATAATATGCAAGTCAAATTCTTGGAGCAAGAGAACCCATCTAATAAGTCTAGGCTTAGCATCTTTCTTTTCCATAAGATATTTAATAGCAGCATGATTAGTGTGAATAGTAACTTTGGAATCAACAATATAAGGTCTAAACTTATCACATGCAAACACAACTGCTAAGAACTCTTTTTCAGTAGTAGCATAATTTCTTTGGGCAGTATCAAGAGTCTTACTAGCATACTGGACAGCATTCAATTTCTTATCAACTCTTTGCCCTAGGACAGCACTTACAGCATAATCACTAGCATCACACATAATTTCAAAGGATAAATTCCAATCAGGTGGCTGAACAATAGGTGCAGTGATCAAAGCTTTCTTAAGTATTTCAAATGCTTCTACACAATCATCATCAAAGACAAAAGGAATATCTTTTTGCAATAAATTAGTCACAGGCCTCGAGATTTTAGAAAAGTCCTTAATGAACCCCCTATAAAAACTGGCATGACCAAGGAAACTTCTTATACCTTTTATGTCCTTGGGACATGGCATCTTTTCAATAGCTCTCTCGGAAATCTTATGCCCCAAGACAATGCCTTCATTAACCATAAAGTGGCACTTTTCCCAATTCAAGACGAGACTAGTGTCTTTGCATCTCTGCAAAACTCGATCAAGGTTGCTCAAGCAATCATCAAAAGAGGATCCATAAACGGAGAAATCATCCATGAATACCTCACAAATCTTTTCACAAAAGTCAGAGAATATAGCCATCATGCATCTTTGAAAGGTAGCAGGTGCATTACACAAACCAAACGGCTTACGTCTATAAGCAAAAGTACCGAAAGGGCAAGTAAAAGTGGTTTTCAATTGATCCTTAGCTGACACAGGTATTTGAGAGAAACCAGAATAACCATCTAGAAAGCAGAAATGTGTGTGTTTGGATAGTCTTTCTAGCATTTGATCAATAAAAGGTAAAGGGTAATGATCTTTCTTAGTAGCTTTATTTAATTTATGGAAATCAATTACCATCCTATAACCTGTAATAATTCTTTGCGGGATCAATTCATCTTTATCATTAGGAACAACAGTAATACCTCCCTTTTTAGGAACACAATGGACAGGGCTTACCCAATCACTATCTGCAACGGGATAGATTATACGTGCCTCAAGGAGCTTTAGTATCTCCTTTCTTACCACTTCTTTCATCTTAGGATTCAATCGTTGTTGAGGATCTCTAACTGGTTCGGCATCCTCCAAATTAATTTTGTGGTCGCATAACATGGGACTAATGCCCTTAAGATCATCCAGAGTATACCCAATAGCAGGACGGTGCTTCTTTAGAGTTTTCAATAATCTTTCTTCTTCTTGCTCTGAAAGGTTAGCACTAATTATAATAGGATATATTTTCTTTTCATCAAGATAAGCATACTTAAGATTATCAGGTAATGGTTAGAGTCCAAACAAGGGATCACCCTTGGGTGGAGGGGGGTCCCCTAGAATTTCAACGGGTAGGTTGTGTTTCAGAAAAGGTTCCTGTTGAAGGAACACTTCATCTATTTCCCTTCTTTCCTTCATAAACATCTCATTTTCATGGTATAGCAAATATTGTTCTAACAGATCAGTAGGAGGAACGGTAATAGAAGCAAGACCAATAATCTCATCCTTACTAGGTGATTCTCTATCACGAGGTTGTCTATGAAACTTAGCAAAATTAAAATCATGAGACATACCCTCTAAGCCAATTGTAACAATATCCTTTTCACAATCAATCCTAGCATTAACAATATTCAAGAAGGGTCTACCAAAAATAATGGGACAAAAGTCATCTTGTGGGGAACTAAGAACAAGAAAATCAACAGGATATTTAACCTTCCCACACAAAACTTCAACATCTCTAACAATCCCAATTGGTGAAATAGTATCTCTATTGGCAAGCTTGATAGTAACATCAATACCTTCCAATTCAACGATTGAATGTCATGCATAATTTATTTATATAAGTCATAGGATATTGCACTAGCACTAGCACCCATATCACATAAACCATGATAACAATGAGCTCCTATTTTAATAGAAATAATAGGCATGCCTACCATAGGTCTATGTATCTTAGTATCTGGTCTAACAATATTAGCAGTCTCACCACAGAAATAAATAACATGCCCATCTAAATCATCATCCAAGAGATATTTAACCATAGCAATACTAGGTTCAACTTTGATTTGCTCAGGAGGTGTATAAGTCCTAGTATTACTCTTACGAACAACAGTCGAAGTTTTGGCAGTATCCTTTATCCTAACAGGAAAAGGATGTTTCTCAACATAAGTAGTAGGAACAATAGGATCACTATAGGTGATAGTCTTTTCTTCAACTGTAATAGGTGCAACTACTTTTACTTCAAAGGGAGGATTATATTTAAACCACTTCTCCTTAGGGAGATCAACGTGAGTAGCAAAAGATTCACAGAAAGAAGCTACTATCTTAGAGTCAAGTCCATACTTAGCGCTAAATCCACAAAAAGCATCGGTATTCATAAAAGATTTAACACAATCAAACTTAGGTGTCATACCTGACTCCTTACCATCGTCGGAACTCCAATATTCAGAGTTGCGTTTAATTCTTTCCAATAAGTCCCATTTGAATCAATAGTCTTCAACATATAAGAACCAACACAGGAAGTATTGAGCATGTTGCGATCATTGGGAGAAAGACGAACATAAAAATATTGAATAATCATTTCTCTAGAGAGCTCATGATTGGGGCATGAATATAACATTGACTTAAGACTCCCCCAAGCTTGAGCGATGCTTTCTCCTTCGCGAGACCAGAAATTATATATGTAATTACGATCACGATGAACAAGATGCATAGGATAGAACTTCTGGTGAAATTCCAACTTCAATCGTTTATAATTCCAAGATCCCGTATCATCACATAGCCTATACCATGTCAATGCATCTCCCTTCAAAGATAAAGGGAAGACCTTCCCTTTGACAACATCATCGGGAATACCTGCAAGCTTAAATAATCCACAAACTTCATCCACAAAGATAAGGTGTAAATCGGGATGCAATGTTCCATCTCTTGCAAAGGGATTAGCTAGCAGTTTCTCTATCATACCTGAAGGAATATCAAAGTAAATATTTTCAGTAGGTTCAGTAGGTTGAGGAGAAACTCTTTGCTCTTCTGGTTGGGTTGAAGATACCCCAAACAAGCCCCTCAAAGGATTAGTTTCCATAGTAACAAGTGACAGAAAATTTCAGCACACTATATAAATGTTTCCTTACCAAGTTCCACTCACCAAAAGCGCTACACTCCCCGGCAACGGCGCCAGAAAAGAGTCTTGATGACCCACAAGTGTAGGGGATCTATCGTAGTCCTTTCGATAACTAAGAGTGTCGAACCCAACGAGGAGCAGAAGGAAATGATAAGCGGTTTTCAGTAAGGTTTTCTCTGCAAGCACTGAAATTGTAGGTAATAGATAGTTTTGTGATAAGATAAATTGTAACGGGAAACAAGCAATGAAAGTAAATAATGTGCAGAAAGGTGGCCCAATCCTTTTTGTAGCAAACGACAGACCTGGACAATTTCTTATAATGAGAAAGGAGCTCCCGAGGACACGTGGGAATTATCGTCAAGCTAGTTTTCATCACGCTCATATGATTCGCGTTCGGTACTTTGATAATTTGATATGTGGGTGGACCGGTGCCTGGGTACTTCCCTTACCTGTACAAGCATCCCACCTATGATTAACCCCTATTGCAAGCATCCGCAACTACAAAAGAAGTATTAACGTAAACCTAACCACAACATTAGACATATGGATCCAAATCAGCCCCTTACGAAGCAACGCATAAACTAGGGTTTAAGATTCTGTCACTCTAGCAACCCATCGTCTACTTATTACTTCCCAATGCCTTCCTCTAGGCCCAAATAATGGTGAAGTGTCATGTAGTCGACGTTCACATAACACCACAAGAGGAAAGACAACATACATCTCATCAAAATATCGAACGAATACCAAATTCACATGACTACTAATAGCAAGACTTCACCCATGTCCTCAGGAACTAACGTAACTACTCACAAAGCATATTCATGTTCATAATCAGAGGAGTAATAATATGCATTAAGGATCTGAACATATGATCTTCCACCAAGTAAACCAATTAGCATCAACTACAAGGAGTAATCATTACTACTAGCAACCCACATGTACCAATTTGTGGTTTTGATACAAGATTGGATACAAGAGATGAACTAGGGTTTTGAGAGGAGATGGTGCTGATGAAGATGTTTATGGATATTGACCCCCTCCCGATGAGAGGATTGTTGGTGATGATGATGGTGATGATTTCCCCCTCCCGGAGGGAAGTTTCCCTGACAAAACAGCTCTGCCGGAGATCTAGGTTGGTTCCTGAAGGAAATATGCCCTAGAGGCAATAATAAAGCTATTATTTATTTCCTTATTTCATGATAAATGTTTATTATGCATGCTAGAATTGTATTAACCGGAAACATAATACATGTGTGAATACATAGACAAACATAGTGTCACTAGTATGCCTCTACATGACTAGCTTGTTGATCAAATATGGTTGTGTTTCCTAGCCATAGACATGAGTTGTCATTTGATTAACAGGATCACATCATTAGAAGAATGACGTGATTGACTTGACCCATTCCATTATCTTAGCACTTGATCGTTTAGTATGTTGCTATTGCTTTCTTCATGACTTATACATGTTCCTATGACTATGAGATTATGCAACTCCCGTTTACCGGAGGAACACTTTGTGTTCTACCAAACGTCACAACGTAACTGGGTGATTATAAAGGAGCTCTACAGTGTCACCGAAGGTACATGTTGAGTTGGCGTATTTTGAGATTAGGATTTGTCACTCCGATTGTCGGAGAGGTATCTCTGGGCCCTCTCGGTAATGCACATCACTATAAGCCTTGCAAGCAATGTGACTAATGAGTTATTTACGGGATGATGCATTACGTAACGAGTAAAGAGACTTGCTAGTAACGAGATTGAACTAGGTATTGGATACCGACGATCAAATCTCGGGCAAGTAACATACCGATGACAAAGGGAACAACGTATGTTGTTATGCAGTTTGACCGATAAAGACCTTCGTAGAATATGTAGGAGCCAATATGAACATCCAGGTTCCGCTATTGGTTATTGACCAGAAACGTGTCTCGGTTATGTCTACATAGTTCTCCAACCCGTAGGGTCCGCACGCTTAACGTTACGATGACAGTTTTATTATGAGTTTATAAGTTTTGATGTACCGAAGGTAGTTCGGAGTCCTAGATGTGATCACTAACATGACGAGGAGTCTCGAAATGGTCGAGACATGAAGGTTGATATATTGGACGACTATTTTCAGACACCGGAAGTGTTCCGGGTGATTTCGGAGAAAACCGGAGTGCCACAGGGGTTACCGGAACCCCTTGGGGAAGTATAGGGCCTTAGTGGGACTGAGGGGAGAGAGGGGGAAGTAGCCCAGGAGGTGCCCCCCCCATGGGGAGTTCGAATTGGACTAGGGGAGGGGGGCGCAGCCCCTCTTTCCCTCTCCCTCTCCCTCTCTTTCCTCCCCCCTTCCTCCTTCCTAGTTGGACTAGGAAAGGGGAGTCCTACTCCCACTAGGAGGAGGACTCCCCCCTCCTTGGCGCGCCCCTAGGGCCGGCCGGCCTCCCCCCTTTCTCCTTTATATACGGGGGGAGGGGCACCTCTAGACACACAAGTTGATCTTAGTGATCGTTCCTTAGCCATGTGCGGTGCCCCCCTCCACTATATTCCACCTCGGTCATATCGTTGCGGTGCTTAGGCGAAGCCCTGCATCTGTAGAACATCATCATCATCACCATGCCATCATGCTAATGGAACTCCTCCCCGACACCTTGCTGGATCGGAGTCCGGGGATCGTCATCGAGCTGAACGTGTGCTGAACTCGGAATTGTCGTACGTTTGGTACTTGGATCGGTCGGATCGTGAAGATGTACTACTACATCAACCGCGTTGTCATAACGCTTCCGCTTTCGGTCTACGAGGGTACGTGGACAACACTCTCCCCTCTTGTTGCTATGCATCACCATGATCTTGCATGTGCATAGGAAAATTTTGAAATTACTACGTTCCCCAACAGTGGCATCTGAGCCTAGGTTTTATGCGTAGATGTTATATGCACGAGTAGAACACAAGTGAGTTGTGGGTGATACAAGTCATACTGCTTACAAGCATGTCATACTTTGGTTCAGCGGTATTGTTGGATGAAGCGGCCTGGACCGACATTACGCGTACGCTTACGCGAGACTGGTTTTACTGTCGTGCTTTGCACACAGGTGACTAGCGGGTGTCAGTTTCTCCAACTTTAGTTGAACTGAGTGTGGCTACGCCCGGTCCTTGCGAAGGTTAAAACAGCACTAACTTGATGAACTATCGTTGTGGTTTTGATGCGTAGGTTAGAATGGTTCTTGCTCAGCCCGTAGCAGGCACACAAAATTTGCAACAACAAAGTAGAGGATGTCTAACTTGTTTTGGTAGGCATGTTGTGATGTGATATGGTCAAGACATGATGCTATATTTTATTGTATGTTTCGATCATGTTTTGTAACCGAAGTTATCGGCAACTGGCAGGAGCCATATGGTTGTCGCTTTATTGTATGAAATGCAAACGCCCTGTAATTGCTTTACTTTATCACTAAGCGGTAGAGATGGTCGTAGAAGCAATAGATGGAGTAACGACAATGATGCTATGATGGAGATCAAGGTGTCGCGCCGGTGACGATGGTGATCACGACGGTGCTTCGGAGATGGAGATCACAAGCACAAGATGATGATGGCCATATCATATCACTTATATTGATTGCATGTGATGTTTATCCTTTATGCATCTTATCTTGCTTTGATTGACGGTAGCATTTTAAGATGATCTCTCACTAAATTATCAAGAAGTGTTCTCCCTGAGTATGCACCGTTGCGAAAGTTCTTCGTGCTGAGACACCATGTAATGATCGGGTGTGATAGGCTCTACGTTCAAATATAATGGGTGCAAAATAGTTGCACACGCGGAATACTTAGGGTTAAACTTGACGAGCCTAGCATATACAGATATGGCCTCGAAACACGGAGACCGAAAGGTCGAGCGTGAATCATATAGTAGATATGATCAACATAGTGATGTTCACTATTGAAAACTACTACATCTCATGTGATGATCGGACATGGTTTAGTTGATTTGGATCACGTGATCACTTAGATGCCTAGAGAGATGTCTGTCTAAGTGGGACTTCTTAAGTAATATGATTAATTGAACTTAGATTTATCATGAACTTGGTCCTGGTAGTATTTTGCAAATTATGTTGTAGATCAATAGCTCGCGTTGTTGCTTTCATATGTTTATTTTGATATGTTCCTAGAGAAAATTGTGTTGAAAGATGTTAGTAGCAATGATGCGGATTGGATCCGTGATCTGAGATTTATCCTCATTGCTGCACAGAAAAATTATGTCCTTAATCCACCTCTAGGTGACAGACCTGTTGCGGGAGCAGATGCATACGTTATGAACGTTTGGCTAGCTCAATATGATGACTACTTGATAGTTTAGTGCACCATGCTTAACGGCTTAGAATCGGGACTTCAAAGACATTTTGAACGTCATGGACCATATGAGATGTTCCAGGAATTGAAGTTAATATTTCAAGAAAATACCCGAGTTGAGAGATATGAAGTCTCCAACAAGTTCTATAGCTAAAAGATGGAGGAGAATTGCTCAACTAGTGAGCATGTGCTCAATTTGTCTGGGTACTTCAATTGCTTGAATCAAGTGGGAGTTAATCTTACAAATAAGATAGTGATTGATAGAATTCTCTAGTTACCATCACTAAGTTACTGGAACTTCGTGCAAGGGATGACGAAAACGATTCCCGAGCTCTTCGTGATGTTGAAATCGACAAAGGTAGAAATCAAGAAAGAGCATCAAGTGTGCGAAGGGAAACTTCAAGTAGAATGGCAAACAAGTTATCACTCCCGTGAAGAAGACCAAAAGTAGACCAAAGCCTGAAACTGAGTGCTTGCACTTCAAAGGAAATGGTCACTGGAAGCGGAAATGCCCTGAATATTTGGTGGATAAGAAGGATGGCAAAGTGAACAATGGTATATTTGATATACAGGTTATTGATGTGTGCCTTACTAGTGTTTATAGTAGCCCCTGAGTATTTGATACTTGTTCGGTTGCTAAGATTAGTAACTCGAAACAGGAGTTACAGAATAAACAGAGACTAGTTGAAGGGGAAGTGACGATGAGTGTTGGAAGTAGTTCCAAGATTGATATGATCATCATCGGACACTCCCTATACTTTCGGGATTGTTGTTAAACCTAAATAAATGTTATTTGGCGTTTGCATTGAGCATGAATATGATTTGATCATGTTTAATGCAATATGGTTATTCATTTAAAGTCAGAGAATAATTGTTGTTCTGTTTACATGAATAAAACCTTCAAATGGTGATTATAAAGGATCTCTACAGGTGTCTCTGAAGGTACATGTTGAGTTGGCGTATTTCGAGATTAGGATTTGTCACCCCGATTGTCGGAGAGGTATCTCTGGGCCCTCTCGGTAATGCACATCACTATAAGCCTTGCAAGCAATGTGACTAATGAGTTAGTTACGGGATGATGCATTACGTAACGAGTAAAGAGACTTGCCGGTAATGAGATTGAACTAGGTATAGGATACCGACGATCAAATCTCAGGCAAGTAACATATCGATGACAAAGGGAACAACGTATGTTGTTATGCGGTTTGACCGATAAAGATCTTCGTGGAATATGTAGGAGCCAATATGAGCATCCAGGTTCTGCTATTGGTTATTGACCGTAAACGTGTCTCGGTCATGTCTACATAGTTCTCGAACCCGTAGGGTCCGCATGCTTAACATTACGATGACAGTTTTATTATGAGTTTATAAGTGTTGATGTACCGAAGGTTGTTCGGAGTCCCAGATGTGATCACGGACATAACGAGGAGTCTCGAAATGGTCGAGATATAAATATTGATATATTGGAGGACTATATTCCGACACCGGAAGTGTTCCGGGTGATTTCAGAGAAAACCGGAGTGCCGGAGGGGTTACCAGAACCCCCTGGGGAAGTATTGGGCCTTAGTGGGCCTGAGGGGAGAGAGAGGGCAGCAGCCCAGGAGGTGGTGCGCCCCCCCCATGGGGAGTCCGAATTGGACTAGGGGAGGGGGGAGCGGCCCCTCTTTCCCTCTCCCTCTCCCTCTCTTTCCTTCCCCCTTCCTCCTTCCTAGTTGGACTAGGAAATGGGAGTCCTACTCCCACTAGGAGCATGACTCCCCCTCCTTGGCGCGCCCCCTTGGGCCGGCCGGCCTCCCCCTTGCTCCTTTATATACGGGGGCAGGGGGGTACCTCTAGACACACAAGTTGATCTTCGTGATCGTTCCTTAGCCGTGTGCAGTGCCCCCCTCCACCATATTCCACCTTGGTCATATCGTTGTGGTGCTTAGGCAAAGCCCTGCGTCGGTAGAACATCATCATCATCACCACACCGTCGTGCTAACTGAACTCATCCCCGACACCCTGCTGGATCGGAGTCTGGGGATAGTCATTGAGCTAAACGTGTGCTGAACTCCGAGGTGCCGTACATTCGGTACTTGGATCGGTCGGATCGTGAAGACGTACTACTACATCAACCGCGTTGTCATAACGCTTCCGCTTTCGGTCTACGAGGGTACATGGACAACACTCTCCCCTCTCGTTGCTATGCATCACCATGATCTTGCGTGTGCGTAGGAAAATTTTGAAATTACTACGTTCCCCAACAGTTCCGCCAAGGTTCTGCCTCGTGGCGGCGGAGTTTCGTCCCATAAGCTTGCCTCTAATTTTTTCCAGGGTAAAAGCCTTCATATAGCATAAGATGGACACCGGAGGGCCACCAGGGGGCCCAGGAGACGGGGGGCGCGCCCAGTAGGGGTGGGCGCGCCCCCCACCCTCCTGACCAGGGTGTGGGCCCCCTCTGGTATTTCTTTTGCTCAATAATTCTTATTAATTCCAAAACTCACTTCTGTGGAGTTTCATGATTTTTGGAGCTGTGCAGAATAGGTTTCCAATATTTGCTCCTTTTCCAGCCAGAATTCCAGCTGCCGGCATTCCCCCTCTTCATGGTAAACCTTATAAAATAAAAGAGAATAGCCATAAGTATTGAGATATAATGTGTAATAACAACCCATAATGCAATAAATATTGATATAAAAGCATGATGCAAAATGGGCGTATCAATTGGCGGGATTACCATTTTTGTGGCCGCATGTTTCATCCTCCTTTATTAGCCAGTAATTGATTCCTTTTTTGCCACTGTTTAAACAGGGATATCTATTCAACTTGTTGCTATTGCGACATTTTGCTTCGCTACGCGAAACACTTCATTTTGCTTGATTTCAGTGCAACTACACAAAACGAGATTGGATTTCCTATTTGTGTTGGTAGATTCATATTTTATGTTGGTCTTCTCATGAAAGGTCAGTACAGTCCTTCATCCACATGATTGTGTAGTGTGCTTTGAGATGTTGTGCTACTTGTATTGGTACTGTTTTAAATAAATGTTGAAATGAAGCCATTGTATTGCTGTCTTTTCCCATTAAGTAGTGAACAAAAATGGGACCAACCCAGACATGATGCTTGTTGCTTTGTTACAATAAACTCTGCATCACCCGCTTTATAAGTAGATGGAAGCACATATTGTTGTTGCGCCCACTTTCCCCTGGAACTGTTTATGCTTTTTGTTAATCTAATGCCGCTGGTAAAATTAAGCAATGCCACTCTCAGAATTAACTACTGAATCTTATTTCAAAATTGCGACACTTGTTAGGGATTGGCGGGATTACCATTTCTGTGGCCGCATGTTTCATCCTCCTTTATTAGCCAGTAATTGATTCATTTTTTGCCTCTGTTAAAACAGGGATATCTATTAAACTTGTTGCTATTGGGACATTTTGCTTCGCTACGCGAAACACTTATGTTTTAAGAGTGTTTTGTGCAGTTCAACTTGAATGTCACACCGGCGACTTTGCTTAATTTTGGTGGAACTGCACAAAAGGATATTGAGATTTCATATATGTGTTGGGATATGTGTCCAGTCTTCCTCTCGAGCTATTTCAAATCTTGGTCAAGAAAGGTCAGTACCGACTTTCATCCACATGATGCTGCAGTGTGCTTTGAGATACTTGTATTGGTACTGTTTTGGATAAATATTGAATTGAAGCTATTGAACTATTGTCTTTTACCAGTAAGTGAGCAAAAATTGTTCCAACCCAGACATGATGCTTGTTTCTTTGTTACAACAAAACTCTGCATCACCCCCTTTATAAGTAGACGAAAGCACATGTTGTTGTTGCGCCCACTCTCCCCTAGAACTGTTTATGCTTTTTGTTAATCTAATGCCGCTGGTAAAATTAAGCAATGCCACTCTCAGAATTAATTAACTATTGAATCTTAGTTCAAAACTGTAACACTTGTTAGGGATTGGTGGGATTACCATTTTTGTGGCCGCATGTTTCATCCTCCTTTATTAGCCAGTAATTGATTCCTTTTTTGCCTCTATTAAAATGAATCAGTCGCATTGTTTTAGGAATGGTACTATCCTGCTTTGTAGTTCTTTTTACATGTTTAACCAAGGTATTGTTAAGATAATGTCTCTATTAAAATGAATCAGTCGCATTGTTTTAGGAATGGTACTTTTCTGCTTTGTCGTTCTTTATACATGTTGAAACAAGGCATTGTTAAGATAATGTCTCAGTCAATATGAATGAATTACACCGATGGAGAATTGCTACTCTCTTGCTTCGTTTCCCATTAAGACAAGGTAGATCAGTAGATGCTTTTCTTCTGTGAGTACAAGTCATCAACCGTTATTTCTCAGTAATTGTTTCCCTTATACCTATTGTTGCTTACAAGGATATCAAAATTAAAGCTCGGTTTTATTCCGACTTTGATTTTAGTTGAACTGCACAAAAGGAGCCAATGTGTCCATGGCAAACTGCTGCATTACTGGGTCCAGTTGGTCGTTCCACTTTGCAGAAAGAAGCAGTCACTGTTTGCGCTACATTACCGAAGGAATGACCGAGAAGCTTTACAGAGTATTAGTTGACGTTGGTGACATGACTAGTCTGCACAGAGCATAGGCAACTCTACGACACGTGGAGTGCACTGGGCAAAAAGTGCCCAAACAAGTATAATAAGCCACGACAGGACTCCACGGTCATAGGCATTACATATTTTGAATGGGAAAAGCTTGTCAAAGTTTAATCATTGATGTTAGCAAGAAGACGTTAGTTTAATATATTGGAATTAGAAAACCTTGTCAAAATTTGCTCATTGATGTTAGCCAGAAGACATGCATTTGATATTTTTGAGTGGGACGCCCTTTGCTGTGAGCAGCGTCGTTTGTTTTTTCCCATTCCTGTGTTCAGTTTAGAAGTAAATAGTTACTCTGCTAAGATATTCCTGTGTTAAGAGTTTGTTCCAAATATTGTCTATGTAATGTCAGGCCTTGTGTTTGATTGCAAAGTTGAGCTTGGAATGTTGTGGCATGCGGCATCACGAGCTTTTCACTGTGCCTCCTGAGAATAATGCTTCGTATTGTTTTGCATGTCGATCTAATGCCAGTGATTTGCTTGTTAAGAAGATCATCCTCTTCTATTGTTTCCGTGCTTAAGAAGTTCATCGTCTTATGTTTCATTCATAGCCTATATGACAAGTCAGGTAGGTTAGACGTGAAACCATATGATCTTCTGACCAACTCATCATCTTAGCCGTGATTGGATCGTCGTTTTCCAACCAAACCGCTTGTAAAACTGACGCTTGTAAATAAAAGCAGATGGTCCCGGGCGAAGCACTTGGTTGGTCGATTTTGACTAGTAAAATATACACTGGTCTCTCAAATTACACGCGTAACCCGCCGGTTTTACTTACAGACCTTGGGCCCTCGATTTCATTACGCCTGTATTTTACGCGTTGTTTCCGCTGACGAGTAAATTACACTTGTATGTTAATATAGGTGTGAAATAAACCAGAGCTCCCAAGCGCGGCCTTACCGTTTCATGTTGTCTCAGTCTCTCGAAGGTGCTCATAGGTGTCCGATGATCCTGGCTTCCTGAATGAGCAGCAGGCGCTGTATCAGACCATCCATAGGGCCCGCGAGGCCCTCTCCATCGTCCTTCGAGTTGTTGCGCTCGTCGTGGTGCCGAGCATTGTTAACATGGTCAACGAACATGAGGATTCAGGAGATGACTTTATTTTGACTGGATGACAGTAGGGACCCACTAGGGCCATAGCCGTACGTACGCAAGTGCCTCCTTATTATGTACAACTATATATTTTTTGCTTCCTCCTGGTTTCCTGACATCACGGTCCCACACCATTGTCAACCTATGTAGTCAATATAAACAAGAGAATTGCACAAGGTGTGGCCGACAGCTAGGACCAAGCAGTTCGAGCAGTATTTGTGCTTTTGAGGCATGAGCACTGTAGAGCTTTTCTTGGTGATGTTTTCGTTGTTGTTCAGAGGAGAGTAGTGTATTAACTGGGCGGGCTGTGGCCCATCTAGCCTAGGCCAGATATCCAAACCGGATATTAATTTTTTTAAAGATGAAAATGGCTACCCCAGCTATACTTTTTTTGAGGAATACCCACGCAAGGCCAACTTGTTATTCTCCGCCCCGCTGGGTTGTAAATCTTTCCTAGGAGGGATGCATTAGGCTTAACAGGAAAATGGGCTTTAAAAATAATAAATGGGATGTAATTATAAAAGCTGGGAGTAACTATAAAAAAATGCACCAAACACGAAATTAGTTTCTAAAATATTATTTATGGATTTTGAAAATCTTAATTTTTAATTGTTGAGCGCGCAATGTTTCGTTGAATCTTTACGTAATACAAATTTATATTTAATCTGACTAGAAATTTCGAATAAAAATATTTCAGATCCCATCAAAATGTGGGAGATTTTATTGAATTCTGTCTTGAACGGTTGGTTGCAATTATTAATCGTTGTCCTAGCTAGAAAATGGGTTGCACTTTTAACAAACTGTAAATGGGCTACAGGAAATTCTATTAGAATTCAAAACTGGGCTCTAGATTCATACAGATCGGAAATGGGCTATAAGTTCTCTGCCACACACTTGTGGGCCTACTAAGTTGATGCGTCCCCTAAAAAAGAAGTTGACGCGTATTCCTCTCCGCGTGGGCATCCACTGTCGCGTCTTCCCCGGCTCTGCGTCGTCCCTTTCCTAGGCCTCGCCGTCGTCCACCGCCGTGGTGCTCTCGGCGCGGCGTGGTCAATGTGGTCAACAACCGACCTCCATCAGAAGAGTACTGTACATGGAGAGGCTGACAGCTGGGTCCACGGCAGCCGCAAGGAAGTGCCTCCTTATTCCATGCAAAATAATTATTCCTCCACCTGACAGCAGGGACCCACCGGACCGGCCACCGTATTTCATGAAAAAAATGTTTCCCCCCTGACTGCTGGGATCCACCGAATGGGCCACCATATTTCGCGAAAATAACATCCCCCCTCTGTCAGCTCGGACCCACTGGAAGTGCCTCCTTATTACGCACAAAAAAATGAATACTCCCCCTGCTAGCTGGGACCCTCCTTGGTGGAGGCTGACTTGTGGGCCTACTAAGTTGACGGGGATGGAGGGCTTTGTCAACTAAGTCAATATGAACGATTCTAGCTCCAGTGACCGTACGATGTCCATCCGACGGCCGTAGTGCTTCTTCAACCTCTAGTATTCTTGCTCCATCCGCCCAAAGCAGCGCCGGTCGTGCTGCATGCTCCTGACTCCCGTGGCCGACTGTGCTGCCACGGAGGCCTCACCACCCCCTACTATTCCCACAACTGGCCAGGCCCTGCGGCGACGGAAGCCTCACACCGCAGTCGAACCACTAAACCCTTGTACTCCTCTCGGCACGGGCTTCCACTATCACGTTTTCGCCGGCTCCACATCGTCCCCTTCCTAGGCCTCGCCGTCGTCCACCGCCCTGGTGC
The DNA here is from genome assembly GCF_002162155.2 of Triticum dicoccoides. NCBI lineage: Eukaryota > Viridiplantae > Streptophyta > Magnoliopsida > Poales > Poaceae > Triticum > Triticum dicoccoides. The sequence continues at coordinate 486,943,078 of NC_041383.1, read as the reverse complement.
TCTTGGCGCGGCGTGGTCCACGTGGTCAAGGAATGACTTCCATTGGAAGAGTACTGTACGTGGAGAGGCTGACAGCTGGGTCCATGGCGGCTGCAAGGAAGGGCCTCCTTATTACACGCAAAATAATTATTCCTCCACCTGATAGTGGGGACCCACCGGTCGGGCCACCGTATTTCATGAAAAAAATGTTCCCCCCATTGTCATCTCGGACCCACCGGAAGTGCCTCTTTATTACGCACAAAAAAATGAAGACTCCCCCTGCTAGCTGGGACCCTCCTTGGTGGGAGGCTGACTTGTGGGCCTACTAAGTTGAGGGGGATGGAGGGATTTTTCAACTTAGTCAATATGAACGATTCTAGCTCCAGTGACCGTACGATGTCCATCCAACGTCCGTAGTGCTTCTACAACCTCGGTTCTTCTTGCTCCAGCTGCCCAAAGCAGCGCCGGTCATGCCGCATGCTCCTGCCTCCCGTGGCCGGCTGTGCTGCCGCGGAGGCCTCACCGCCCCTACTATTCCCACCGCTGGCCAGGCCCTGCGGCGACGGCAACCTCACACCGTAGCCGAACCAGTGAACCCTCGTACTCCTCTCCACGCAGGCTTCCACTGTCGCGTCTTCCCCGGCTCCGCGTCGTCCCATTCCTAGGCCTCGCCGTCGTCCACCGACCTGGTGCTCTCGGTGCGGCGTGGTCAACATGGTCAAGGAATGACTTCCATTGGAAGAGTACTGTATGTGGAGAGGCTGAAAGCTGGGTCCACGATGGCTGCAAGGAAGTGCCTCCTTATTACGCGCAAAATAATTATTCCTCCACCTGACAGCGGGGACCTACCGGTCAGGCCACCGTATTTCGCGAAAAAACGTTTCCCCCCTGACTGCTGGGACCTACCAGCTACATCTTCGCAAGCAAGGAAGTGCATCCATATTACAGGCAAAAAAAATGATTCGCCCCCTGACTGCTGGGACCCACCAGCTACATCTTCGCATGCTAAGAAGTGCGTCCGGGCAAAAAAATTAACGATTCGCCCCCCTGACTACTGGGACCCACCAGCTACATCTTCGCATGCAAGGAAGTGCCTCACAGTCGGGACCCACCTGGTCGAAGCGTACGTAGCGTCGTCATTCTGGTGGCGAACGTGTACGTACATACTAGTCGATGTAGATGCGCGCACATGTCGTAGTAGAGGCGCGCACATAGCATGTCCACGTACGTACAGCGGCCAAGGTGCAAGAAAGTAAATACGGCCACATACGTACATACGGGCGGGGTCTCGAACGCCTACTAGCGCATACGTATGGCCAGGGCTCGTGTACATGGCTGGGTCGGAACGGAGAAACAACGTCGTCATCGTGTTTATGGGGAGCCAACCAGCTGGGTCAAAACGGAATGTGTCATCGTGTTCATCGGGAGGGCTTGGATGGAACAGGCGATGGAAACGAGACCTGGCGTACCGCAGAACAGAGGAAACGGCCTTGTGTTTGACTGGCCACGTTTGAAACGGAATCCTGTTCACCAGGAGGGGTCTTGCGTACCACAAAATGGAGGAAACGGACGTGTGTTGCACCTCCTACGGTCGAAACGGGGTCCTATTTTTCGGGAGGGGTGTGGCGTACCGCAAAACGGATGGAAGAGACTTGTGTTGGAGCGCTATGATCATAACAGGGGTCCTGTTCATCGGGAGGGGTGTGGCGTACCACAAAACTGGACTCCACGGGATACTGTTCATCTCCACCGTCGACCTCCTCCAGCCTCCGCGGGGCTATTGTTCATCCACCGTCGACCTCCTCCAGCCTCCACCTGCGACTGTTCATCCATGGGCTCCTGTTCATCCAGCCTCCACCATGCACTACTCCACCGGCTACTGTTCAACCACCCCTCTCCACGGGCTCCTGTTCAACCACCCCTCCACGGGCTACTATTCATCCACCCCTCCATCGTCTACTGTTCATCCAGCGCTCCACAGGGTCGTCCTGTTCATCCAGCCCTCCATGGGGTCCTGTTCATCCAGCCCCAACCGGCTCGATCGATCAGGGTCCTGTTCATCCAGAGGCAACACAACGGGGTCGTGTTCATCCACCCCCACTACTCATTGTTAATCCAACCCCC
>NC_041383.1:486883064-486940577 GCF_002162155.2 Triticum dicoccoides | reverse complement strand
CCATAGGCAGCATCGATCGGCTTCAGTTAGCAGTAGTAGCGAAGGAATCGCTCGATTGGGTTCAGTTAACAGTCATCGATCGATCGCTCGGGTTCAGTAACGCGTAGCCTGCAGTGCAATCGCTCGGGTTCAGTTAGAGCCCAATGCCTCGCTCGGGTTTAGTTAGAGCCAACGCCTCGCACACACGCGCACGTGTACGAGAGTAACATGCATCACTCAGCCCCCGACCACCCACCGTAACCGGGAACTCGCCGAAATTTTCCTCACCCTCGCTTCTACCACGCCTTTTTCCGTCATGGACGGCCCAAAGAATGTCATGCAGCTGCGTCTCCGGCCCGCCCAGGACAAAAAGCCCATTTTCTGTCATGATTTTTTGTCGTAGAAGTAGGGGCCCACCACATCTATGATGATACTAGGTTTTGTCACAATTATCGTCATAGAAGTGTCATAAGTATGATAGAATTTTTTTTGTTCGGCCCAAAATGTCATAGATGTGTCATTTTTTGTAGTGATGACATCAAGCTCAATCCGGAGAAGTGTGTTTTCGGTGTTCCCGCTGGAAAACTTCTGGGCTTCATCATTTCCAACAGAGGAATTGAGGCAAACCCAGCCAAAATCTGAGCTTTGTCACAGTTGGCTACGCCAACAGACCTTAAACAAGTCCAAAAACTATCCGACTGTGTGGCATCCTTAAGCCGCTTTATCTCCACACTAGGAGAAAAAGCATTGCCACTGTATCGCCTTCTCGGGCGCACCGATCACTTTGAGTGGACGAACGCGGCAATGGCCGGATTGGAAGAAAGAAAGGCTCTTCTAGCGAGAAACCCAATCCTAGCCACACCAAACGTCGGTGAACCCGTGTTATTATACATATCGGCCACACACCAAGTCATGAGTGCGGTACTCATCATCGAACGAGAGGACGACGGACACAAATTCCCACTTCAGAAGACGATATATTACGTATCCACTGTCCTCACACCATGCAAATCCCGGTACCCACATTACCAAAAAATAGCATACGCGGTCTTCATGGCATCCCAAAAACTATGGCACTACTTTCAAGAATGCTCCATAACGGTGGCCTCCGATGTACCACTCAACGACATAATAAATAACGTTGTCGCAATGGGCCGGATTGCCAAGTGGGCCATTGAGCTCCTCACATTCGACATTACATACAAACCGCGACGGGCCATTAAATCTCAAATACTGGCCGACTTCATTGCCGAATGGACAGAGGTCGAACTCCCTAAAGAGTACGGCACATATTCCAACTGGGTCATGCACTTCGACAGCTCCAAAATGCTGGCAGGCCTAGGGGCACGCATTGTCCAAACATCCCCTATAAGAGATACTGTTCAGTACGTCCTACAAATATTATTCACGGACTCCAACAATGCAGCCGAATACAAAGCCTTATTGCATGGCCTTCGGATGGCCGTCTCCATGGGCATACAACGCCTGGAAGTGCGTGGGGATTCAAACCTCACAATATCTCAAATAAATGGAGATTTCGATGCCAAAGATCTGAAGATGGAGGCTTACCATAATGCCGTTCTCAAAATGTCGGCTCGGTTCGAGGGGCTCGAGTTTCACCATGTGGCTCAAGAAAGTAATCAAGCGGCGGAAGTCCTTGCTCGCATCGGTGCCAAGCGCGACCCCGTCCCACCTAACATCTTTTTTGAAAGGCTTTTCAAGCCATCCGTGGTGTGGCAAGGGGAAAGCTGCAACACCAATCCGGACCCGAATACAACCCCAGATTCCAAACACACCGACATAATCGAAGGCTCAGCCACCGAAATTACACAATCGGCTCATCTCATCATGGCAGTCATCGCCCCATGGACCGAACCCTTCTTGGCCTACCTCGATAGGCGAGAGCTTCCCGAGGATCAGAATGAGGCACGCTGCATTGTGCGGCGCTCTAAAGCCTACAAGGTTCATGAGGGAGAACACTATAAGAAAAGCGCTACCGGAGTACTTCAGAGATGTATCTCCGAAGAAGAAGGGCGGCAACTCTTGGCTGAAATTCATGCCGGTCTCGGCGGTCACCACGCCACGGCTCAGGCCCTTGTATGCAAGGCCTTCCGTACAGGTTTCTATTGGCCAACGGCCCGAGCAGACACACGGGACCTTGTCCAACATTGCGTCGGATGCCAGCTTTTCGCCAACCATAGCCATATGCCACCCTCTACAAACAATCCCCATCACTTGGCCTTTTGCGGTCTGAGGGCTTGACATGGTCGGACCCCTTAAAGGAGGAAGCCATAAGAAAAAATACATGTTGGTCATGGTGGATAAATTCACTAAGTGGATAGAGGCCAAACCAGTTAAAACAGCTGAAGCCGGACCAGTGATAGACTTTATATCCGGTGTTGTGCACCGTTATGGTGTTCCACACAACATCATCACCGACAATGGCTCCAATTTCATAGCCGATGAGGTGAAATCCTGGTGTGCTAATCTGGGCATTAAGCTCGACTATGCCTCTGTCTATCACCCACAAACCAACGGTCAAGTTGAATGAGCCAATGGTCTTATTATGAGTGGCATCAAACCCAGATTAGTGCGGTCTCTGAAAGAATCAGACAAGCACTGGGTGGAGGAGCTCGACTCCGTACTCTGGGGGCTGCGGACCACGCCCAATCATTCTACCGGATACACACCTTTTTTCATGGTGTACGGCGCAGAGGCTGTGTTACCCTGCGACATTATTCATGACTCACCTCGAGTGCGCATGTATGAAGAGAGAGAGGCCGAGCTTGATCGGCAGGACAACTTAGATGCCCTGGAGGAGGAGCGCGATGTTGCAAAAGCCTGTTCCACATTCTATCAATAATAGGCCCGCAGATATCAAAGCAGAGAAGTACGGGCCAAGACTTATAATGTTGGCGAACTCGTTCTACGCTTGCCGGAGAGGAAAAAGGACAAAATCAAGCCCAAGTGGGAGGGTCCCTTCATCATTGACGAAGTTCTCACTGGAGGAGCGTACCGCCTGCGTGACGCATCTGACAATCGCCTAGAGCCGAACCCATGGAACCCAGCCAGACTCCAAAGATTCTATGCCTAGCGCCGGAGTCTTCGTTCGTCTCATTTACCCCCCCCCCTTTGTTTCCAGTATTTATTTTCCTCTCTTTTCACATTTTTCTTTCTTTTTAAGCCTTAAAGCTTTAGTACGGCTAAACCGTACATCTTCGACGCACACATTCTAAAATATGTACGTCAAGTATTCCTGGGGGCTTCTTGTACAGAACCTTATTATTACTATTATTTTTAGAGCATCAAGCTCATCACATATGTGTCTTTTCCGCATATGTACCTTTTCTTCGCCATTACATGCATCGATATGACTTAAGTTTTGGCCAAGCTGGGTTGCCTGGCTCCTGTGCTTATGCCCCATGTCCCCGTTAGTTCGGCTAGGGCATAAAGGGAGCACCTCTGCGATTGTTACTGCCGGGTCATCCGGATGTGTACCTCAGACTGGGTGAAGCCGAAAGCTAGTGTTCTTAAGGGAGTATTCGATCGGTGAACTACAGATGTTTTTTACTTGTCACATTATGAACCCCCCCAGATGTTATGTATGTTGTGGTTTTCTCAATCACAGTCTGGACGTGCACATTAAACGCATGTCGACCCAGGGAAAGGAACCCTTAACAGAACTATTCTCTCTGGAAGATGTTTCTTACGATCAAAATGTAATATAACATAACTAGCCGGATACTTGTCTATTCAAGCAACTATGACCCCTACGCCTGGTTTCCATGCAAACCCCGGTATACATTACCGAGCGGGTATTCGGAAGCACTCCATACCTTTGGGTCCAGAGGTTGAAGCGAAAAGGTCTGCCATGACAATCATTTTACAATTCATCTAGAGACATAATTTTTCAATTGAAGTACATAGTCACTTGGACTCAAAAACTTCTTCCTTTATGCCATCCAACAGGCTATCTATCCTACAATCCTGTTGGGAATACCTGGCGGCTACTTGTACCTGGTCATATACCAAACTAACAGGAATTTCTTCTCCGTTTGACCCTATAGGTCCGACCTGAGCCATGTGATTCGGGTCGAGCCTGGTATACCGAGTTTTTACCATCGCCCAGGCCTCTCGCGCACCTTCTCGGCAGGCTGATATCTTCCATAATCGGAAGCACCACCGCGCTCCCTTGAAAAGCTGTACAAGACCTTCCATACTTCCTGGAGGGGATTCGGATGGCCATAAGGCCTTGGCAATACTTTGCATCGCCTACCAAGCTCGCTCGTGCATTTGCGACAGCTCTAGTAGCAGATAGCTCGACAATCCGAACACCTCCTCTTTGGAACAGCCCGTCAATATACCTACAGATATAATTCTGCCAGTTCCTTCACTTGCGAACTATGTAAAGGTAAGTCTAAACACATACTAAACATGCCACCTCACAGCTTCTTATTCTACTTCATGGAGTCAGCTAGCTGGGCTCGCACATCTTTTAGCTCTTCACTGAGCTTGGTATTGGCATCTTGGAGTTTGTTCTTCTCCACCCTGACTTGTGTCAGTATATGTTCGCTCGCGGCCAGTTGCCTTTGAGCTCCTCATCGTGCGACTTCCGGTGCCTCTTTCAGATGATCTAATGACTCTACCATAAGATTTGCACCTGTATTAATACTCCTGGTATATGATCATGTTTTCTCGATAGAGGGGAACATTACCAGACGCTGCCTTCTTGGATTTCTCCAGTTCGGCGGTAGCAGTAGTTAGCTGGGCTTGACACTCCTCCAGCTCTCAAGATAACAGGTTGTTCTTCACTTTGAGCACCTGGATATACAACGATCCTTAAATCAGTTGCTTCAACTGCTTCAAGTCTCGAGGGCTACTGGTATATAATTATCAGAATTGTGCAAGTATGAACTTACCCGCATAATTTTCAAATACTGATATGTGGCTCTGGAAAACCCATCTCAAGCAGCTCGGATGTATGCATCACCCGAATTGAAGGCATTGAAAGCCTCTTCTAAAAAACCAGGGTCGTGAAGAGCGGCCCACCGGTGCTGATGATTCATGGCGCTTTCCACGTCGGAGTTTATGGCGGATACTTTATCCGAATCCTCCATAGAAGTACAACCGGTTTCACTTCCGCGTTAGCCTCAGTCCTCGAGACCAGGTCCGGAATCCGGCTAGTAGAGGCATGACCGGCAGGATCCCCGGACACAGTCTGACAAATGTTTTTCCTGATAAGACACAACGGATAGTGTCATACTTTAAGATGACGACCATGGAGCATATTTAAAACCATACCTCTTCAATGAAGGCCTGGCCATATCTCTATTTGCCTTCCTCTTCGAAGGCCTGCCCGGCATAGGCGCCGTCTTCTTGCGCGTCGCCTCGGGTGCAGCGTGGCGTGCCAATTGCCTCCCCTTTAGAGCATAATATAGTGTTGTGGGTAAGGTGGAAAGGGGAAATTCTCTCAAAGGTCAAGTCTCCTGATTACTTACATGCGATGCAGGGAGGAGACCGGGATAGTCAGCAATGATGGCCACTTCGGTGCTGTCACAGCTCGTCTGGTAAAACACCCCTTCCCCGAGCTCCAAGAATATATCCGGATCCTCTTCGAATCCGGGGTCGATGGCCCGGTTGTGGTCCTCTGGTTGTGCTGCCGGGTTGTGGATCTCCCTGGTGATTTTCCGCCATTCCTGTTACAAATGGACGGATTAATATTTATGAAAAAGGATTCAGGGAGTTAATGGAGTAGAGTAGTGGGATGGGAACTCACCCAGCTGGGAGGGTTGTACATGGAAAATCCATCCCTGGGCTTAATGCGGATGAACTCCTCCTCCTCCCCTTTGTATAATCCGGACAGTGTTTTCGCCAAAGTAGTGGAAGTATCCGGACCCTTCCGGCCGTAGCGGGTGGCATCATCTTCTCCATTGAAATGCCACATAGGGTGCCCTCGGTATTGGAGTGGATGAACCCCTCGCATTACGGATATTGCCATAACCTCGATTATTGACAATCTGTATTGAGCAAGCGTCTTTATCTTGCTCATCAATTGGAGGACTTCCATGCTATCTTCCTCCCTGGGGCTCCGAAGACGCCAGCTGAGGCTCTTCTTCAATGGAGCACTTGAAAATTCAGGAAGACCTCTTTGGATTGGGCCAGGAAGGGAGACGTCCTCAACGTAAAACCATTCGAAAGGCCATTCTTTGGATGCCTTCTTCGGTGTGCTGGATAGGTATCCTATCCCGATGATGCGCCATATCTCGGCTCCGCCCGCTTGGAATATTGATCCCTCTTGGTTACGAGGGACGAGACAAAACAACTTCTTCCATAACTCGAAATGGGCCTCACAACCCAGAAATAGCTCGCAAAGAGCGACATAACCTGCAATATGCAGGATGGAGGTAGGTGTGAAGTTGTGCAGTTGGAGGCCATAGTACTCTAGAAGCCCTCGGAGGAATGGATGGATTGGAAATCTGACGCCTCTCAGCAAGTAGGGAACAAAGCATACTCGTTCCCCCTGGATGGATTGGGGAACTTCTCCGCCTGCTCCCCACCGTCGAAGCAAGCCAATATGGCTCGTACGGGGACTAGATCTGCGGGGGGAAGAAATCCCTGGGTCTGCAGCTTCACCAGCTGGTCATGGCATATGGAACACTTTTCCCAATCATCCTATTTGGGGCCGTGAGGGCGCGAGGAAGAGCTGGGAGAGCTAGCCATGTTGGGGTGGTTTCTTCGGGCAAGCTCCGAGGATTCCACGTTTGGGGGAGATGGCGTGGATTAAATCTGAAGATCCCCGTCTCTTTAAATAGACAATTTTCTCACACGGTCAAGGTGGTAAGTGCAAAAATGCCCCGACCTCTCGCATTCGCTCGACCCGTGGATGCTGAAATCGTGAAGGTGCAGAAGGTGAGGAGCATGACTTTAAATGGAAAGCTGGATACCGCTCTTTAAGTTTGGTACTTTGAAGTATTCGGAGAAGGAACCCGCCTTGCAATGCCGAAGACAATCTGCGCGCCGGACTCATCATCATTGAAGCCTGTTTCGGGGGCTATTGAGGGAGTCCTGGATTAAGGGGTCCTCAGATAGCCGGACTATATACGTGGGCCGGACTGTTGGGCTATGAAGATACTGGATAGAAGACTTCTCCCCATGTTCGGATGGAACTCTCCTTTGCGTGGAAGGCAAGCTTGGCGAGTCAGATATGTAGATTCCTTTCTCTGTAACCGACTTTGTGTAACCCTAGCCCCCTCCGGTGTCTATATAAACCGGAGGGTTTAGTCCGTAGGACAACGATCATAATCTCATAGGCTAGACTTCTAGGGTTTAGCCACTATGATCATAATCTCATAGGCTAGACTTCTAGGGTTTAGCCACTACGATCTCGTGGTAGATCAACTCTTGTAATAGTCATATTCATCAAGATCAATCAAGCAGGAAGTAGGGTATGACCTCCATAGAGAGGGCCCGAACCTGGGTAAACATTGTGTCCCCCGCCTCCTGTTACCATTAGCCTTAGACGTGCAGTTTGGGCCCCCCTACCCGAGATCCGCCGGTTTTGACACCGACAGTCATCAAGAACATTTTCTAACCTAGACAAGTAGTCTGCAACGGGGTTCTGAGCTCCCTTTCTATCAATAATATGCAAATCAAGTTCTTGTAGAAAGAGAACCCATCTAATAAGTCTAGGTTTAGCATCTTTCTTTTACATAAGATATTTAATAGCAGCATGATTAGTGTGAACAGTTACTTTGGAATCAACAATATAAGGTCAGATCTTATCACAAGCAAATAAAACTACTAAAAATTCTTTTTCAGTAGTAGCATAATTTCTCTGGGGACTATCTAGAGTTTTACTAGCACATTGGATAACATTTAATTTCTTAGCAACTCTTTGTCCTAGAACAGCACCAAAGGCATAAGCACTAGCATCACACATAATTTCAAAGGGTAAATTCCAATCAGGTGGCTGAATAATAGGTGCAGAAATCAAGGCTTTGTTAAGTATTTCAAATGCTTCTACACAATCATCATCAAAAACAAAAGGAACATCTTTTTGCAAGAGATTAGTGAGAGGCCTAGAAATTTTAGAGAAGGCTTTAATAAATCTCCTATAGAAACCAGCATGACCAAGGAAACTTCTTATACCTTTGATATCTTTAGGACACGACATCTTTTCAATAGCATGTACTTTAGCTTTATCAACTTCAATACCTCTTTCAGAAATTTTATGCCCCAGGACAATACCTTCATTAACCATAAAGTGGCACTTCTCCCAATTCAAGACAAGATTAGTTTCTTCACATCTCTGCAAAACTCTATCAAGGTTGCTTAAGCAATCATCAAAAGAAGTTCCGTAAACAGAGAAATAATCCATGAAAACCTCAACAATCTTTTCACAAAAGTCAAAGAATATAGCAATCATACATGTTTGAAAGGTAGCAGGTGCATTGCATAAACCAAAAGGCATATGTCTATAAGCAAAATTACCGAAAGGGCACGTATAAGTGGTCTTTTCCTGATCCTCTTTTGACAAAGATATTTGAGAGAAACCAGAATAACCATTTAGAAAGCAAAAAATGTTCATGTTTTGATAGTCTTTCTAGCATTTGATCAATAAAAGGTAAAGGGTAATGATCTTTTCTAGTGGCTTTGTTTAATTTGCGGAAATCAATTACCATTCTATATTCTGTAACAATTCTTTGTAGGATCAATTCATTCTTATCATTAGGAACAACAGTAATACCTCCCTTCTTAGGGACACAATGAACGGGACTTACTCACTGACTATCAGCAATAGGATAAATTATACGTGCCTCCAGAAGCTTTAGTATTTCATTTCTTACCACTTCTTTCATCTTAGGATTTAACCATCGTTGATGATCAACAACTGGTTTAGCATCTTTCTCCAATTTTATTTTGTGCTGGCATAGAGTGGGACTAATGCCCTTAAGATCATCAAGAGTATATCCAATAGCAACTCGGTGCTTCTTCAGAGTTTTCAATAATTTCTCTTCTTCATGCTCTGAAAGGTTAGCACTAAAAATAATAGGATATATCTTCTTTTCATCAAGATAAGCATATTTCGAAGTATTAGGTAATTGTTTAAGCTCAAACACGGGATCACCCTTGGGTGGAGGAGGATCCCCGAAGATTTCAACAGGCAAGTTGTGTTTCAAAATAGGTCCTTGCTTAAAGAATGCTTCATCTATTTCCCTTCTTTCATTCATAAACATACCATTTTCATGGTCTAGAAAATATTGTTCTAAAGGATCATTAGGAGGCACGGCAATAGAAGCAAGACCAATAATTTCATCCTTATTAGGCAATCCTTTATCATGGGGTTGTCTACGAAATTTAGAGAAATTAAAATCATGAGACATATCCCCTAACCCAACAGTAACAATATCCTTTTCGCAGTCTATCTTATTATTAACAGTATTCAAGAAAGTCTACCAAATATAATGGGACAAAAGTCATCTTGTGGAGAACTAAGAACAAGGAAATCAGTCGGATATTTAATTTTCCCACACAAGACTTCAGCATCTCTAACAATCCCAACAGGTGAAATAGTATCTCTATTGGCAAGCTTAATAGTAAAATCAATGCCTTGTATCTCAGCAGGTGCAATATCATGCATAATTTCTTTGTATAAGGAATGAGGACTTGAACTCACACTAGCACCCATATCACATAAGCCATGGTAACAATGATCTTCTATTTTAACATAAACAATAGGGTTGCCTACAACAAGTCTATGTTTACCTTTAGTATCGGGTTTAGCAATCCTAGCAGCTTCATCATAGAAACAAATAACATGCCCATCAATATTATTGACCAAGAGATCTTTAACCATAGAAATACTAGGTTCAACATTAATTTGTTAAGGGGGGTGTAGGTGTTCTAGTTTTACTCTTATGAACCACAACTGAAGCTTTAGCATGATCCTTTATTCTAACAGGGAAAGGTGGTTTCTAAATATAAGCAGTAGGGACAATAGGATCAACATTATAAGTAATAGTTTCTTCTTCAACTTTAATAGGTTCTACTACTTTCACTTCAATGGGAGGATGATATTTAAACCACTTCTCCTTAGGGAGATCAACATGAGTAGCAAATGATTCAAGAAAGTAGCTACTATCTCAGAGTCAAGTCCATATTTAGTGCTAAATTCACGAAAAGCATCGGTATCCAGAAAAATTGAATAATAATTTCCCTTGAGAGCTCATGATTGGGGCATGAATATAACATTGACTTAAGCCTCCCCCAAGCTTGAGAGATACTTTATCCATCACGAGGCCAAAAATTATATGAATAACTCCGATCACGATGAACCGGATGCATAGGATAAAACTTCTGATGAAATTCCAGTTTCAATCGGTTGTAGTTCCAAGAGCCAATATCATCACATAGCCTATATCATATCAATGCCCTTACCTTCAAAGATAAAGGTAATACCTTCTTCTTGACAACATCCTCGGGCATACCTACAAGCTTAAATAATCCACAAACTTCATCCACATAGATTAGGTGCATATTGGGATGTAATGTCCCATCTCCTGCATAGGGATTAGCTAGCAGTTTCTCTATCATACCCGAAGGAATTTCAAAGTAAATATTTTCAGTAGGTTCAATAGGTTGAGAAGCAACTATTTTCTCTTCCGGTCGAGGTGATGATACCCCGAACAAGCCCCTCAAAGGATTATTTTCCATAGTAACAAGTGATAGTAAATTTCAGCACACTATATAAATGTTTCCTTACCAAATTCCACTTACCAAAGGCGCTTCACTCCCCGGCAATGGCGCCAGAAGAGAGTCTTAATGACCCACAAGTATATGGGATCTATCGTAGTCCTTTCAATAAGTAAGAGTGTCGAACCCAACAAGGAGCAGAAGGAAATGACATGCGGTTTTCAGTAAGGTATTCTCTTCAAGCACTGAAATTATCGGTAACACATAGTTTTGTGATAAGATAATTCGTAATGGGTAACAAGTAACAAAAGTAACTAAGGTGCATCAAGGTGGCCCAATCCTTTTTGTAGCAAAGGACAAGCCTGGATGAACTCTTATATAAAGCAAAGTGCTCCCGAGGACACATGGGAATTATCGTCAAGCTAGTTTTCATCATGCTCATATGATTCACGTTCATTACTTTGATAATTTGATATGTGGGTGGACCGGTGCTTGGGTGCTGTCCTTACTTGGACAAGCCTCCCACTTATGATTAACCCTCTCGCAAGCATCAACAACTGCAAAATAAGAATTAAGGTAAACCTAACCATAGCATGAAACATATGGATCCAAATCAGCCCCTTACGAAGCAACGCATAAACTAGGGTTTAAGCTTCTATCACTCTAGCAACCCATCATCTACTTATTACTTCCCAATGCCTTTCCCTAGGCCGAAATAATGGTGATGTTCCATGTAGTTGACGTTCACATAACACCACTAGAGGAGAAACAATATACATCTCATCAAAATATTGAACGAATACCAAATTCACATGATTACTTATAATAAGACTTCTCACATGTCCTCAGGAACAAATGTAACTACTCATAAATCATATTCATTTTCATCAGAGGAGTATTAATAAGCATTAAGGATCTGAACATATGATCTTTGACCGAATAAACCAACTAGCATCAACTACAAGAAGTAATCAACACTACTAGCAACCCATAGGTACCAATCTGAGGTTTTGAGACAAAGATCGGATACAAGAGATGAACTAGGGTTTGAGAGGAGATGGTGCTAGTGAATATGTTGATGGATATTGACCCCCTCTCGATGAGATGATCGATAGTGATGACGATGGCGATGAGTTCCCCCTCCCGGAGGGTTATTTCCCTGATAGAACAGCTCCGCCAAAGCCCTAGATTGGTCCTGCCTAGGTTCCGCCTCGAGATGGCGGTGCTTCGTCCCCAAAGCTTCTCTCTGATTTTTTCCAGGGTAAAAGACACCATATAGCAGAAGATGGGAGTGAGGGGCCTACCAAGGGGGCCACGAGGCAGGGGCGCACCGTCCACCCTCATGGCTGACTGGTGGCCCCCCTCTGGTGCTTTCTTCGCCCAATATTTTTAATATATTCCAAAACTGATCTCCGTGAAGTTTCAGGACTTTTGGAGTTGTGCAGAATAGGTCTCTAATATTTGCTCCTTCCCAATCGAGAATTCCAGTTCCCGACATTCTCCCTCTTCATGTAAACCTTATAAAATAAGAGAGAAAGGGCATAAGTATAGTGATATAACGTATAATAATAGCCAATAATGCAATAAATATTGAGATAAAAGCATGAAGCAAAATGGAAGTATTATCCTAGCCCACCATCAGCAATGCCTCAGTCACCAAGACGCTCATCGATGGTGGCACCGGCCTCAACGTCCTCTCTGTGGAGACTTTTGAGACGGTCCAAGTGCCTTACGACCAACTCACGCCCACCAAGCCATTCTCTGGAGTGACCGATGGCTCCACCACTCCCCTAGGGCAGGTGAGCCTTCCTATCACCTTCGGCAAGCATGACAATGACCACACTAAGCTCATCGACTTCGACATGGCCCACATCAACGTCCCATACAATGCCATCCTGGGTTATCCTGCCCTCGTGAAATTTATGGTGGCCACCCACTGTGGCTACAACGTCCTCAAGATGCCGGGGTGCAGCGGCGTCATCATTTTCGCCTGTGATGATAAGGATGCGGTCTGCTCCCTCGACCATGCCTACCGGGTTGCGGAGACTGAGAACTCGGAGGGCGAAGGTGACGCCGCGCCTGTTGGGGTTATGATCCTGACAATGAGTACTAGGGGTACGAATAAGAGGGAAGAGACTAGCTACGGCGTAGGTGTAACACATGGTGTTTAAAAAGTTCAGCCCCTCACTTGGTGGAGGTAAAAGCCCTACGTCTCGTGCCCGGAGGATCGCTTTGATTTGATGGATATGGTTACAAGGTTGAATGTGCCCGGCTATGGAGAGGGGTGTGGCTTATATAGAGTGCACTGCAGCCCCATGTCTCCGATGTTGCCAGGGCAATTAATGCCATTGAATGAGGCAGATACTATTGTAATGAGCCTATACTACAGCAGTTACAAGTAACGGTAGCTATAACTCTATTTAGTGGACAACTTCTTGCCCTGTACGTCCGAGTGGTTGATCATCTGTAGGGTGACGTGTGGTTGTCCGAGTGCTGTAGAGTCGTCCGAGTGATCGTCCTGATGGACGCATCTGAATGCTGGCTCCTACCTGTAATAGGTGACGACATCATTAGCCCCCGAATCGGTTGAGATTTTGTAGAACAAACAAGTCGACCCTTCGGTTAAGTCCTAGTGCTTCATAGCCACTAGGAATATGTTTCTGAGTCGTAATTTGTTGTTCATTGGACGGAAACACAACGAATTCTGGACCTTAGTTTTAGCTGGATGACCTGGTGTTGTTGATCGTCGGAAAAAACCCAGTGGCATTCATTTTTTTCTCTCGGAAGAGATAGACTAGGGGCCCGAGAGGGGCATGCCATGACAAATCGAGGGGCGACGCCAGCGTGTGGCCTGACTCTCCGGAGAGACGCCACTCCTTATCCCAGGGGAACGCTAGCGCGGGCCTTCTACAAGTCTAGTGCTACCTCTTGAGCACTGCGTTGGATTTCCCCGAAGAGGAGAGGATGATGCAGCAAAGTAGCGTAAGTATTTCCCTCAGTTTTTGAGAACCAAGGTATCAATCTAGTAGGAGACCACGCACAAGTCCCTCGTACCTACACAAAACGATAGCTACTCGCAACCAACGTGATTAGGGGTTGTCAATCCCTTCATGGTCACTTACGAGAGTGAGATCTGATAGAGATGATAAATAATATTTTTGTTTTTTTATAGATAGATGCAAAGTGAAAAGTAAAAGACAAAGTAAAAACAAAGCAAGTAATAAAGCGATAGAGATTGATATGATGAGAATAGACCCGGGGACCATAGGTTTCACTAGTGGCTTCTCTCAAGAGCATAGATATTCTACGGTGGGTGAACAAATTACTGTTGAGCAATTGACAGAATTGAGCATAATTATGAGTATATCTAGGTAATGATCATGTATATAGGCATCACGTCCGAGACAAGTAGATCGAAATGAGTCTGCATCTACTACTATTACTGCACTCATCGACCTCTATCCAGCATGCATCTAGAGTATTAAGTTAAAAATAGAGTAACGCCTTAAGCAAGATGACATGATGTAGATGGATAAATTCATGCATTATGATAAAAACCCCATCTTGTTATCCTCAATGGCAACAATACAATACGTGCCTTGCAACCCTTTCTGTCACTGGGTAAGGACACCGCAAGATCGAACCCAAAGCTAAGCACTTCTCCCATTGCAAGAACTACGAATCTAGTTGGCCAAACCAAAAAGGATAATTCGAAGAGACATGCAAAGATAACTCAATCATACATAAAAGAATTCTGAGAAGATTAAAATATTTTCCATAGATAAGTTGGATCATAAACCCACAATTCATCGGTCTCAACAAACACACCGCAAAAAGAAGATTACATCAAATAGATCTCCATGAGAGAGGGGGGGACATTGTATTGAGATCCAAAAAGAGAGAAGAAGCCATCTAGCTACTAGCTATGGACCCGAAGGTCTAAAGTAAACTACTCACACTTCATCGGAGGGGCTATGGTGTTGATGTAGAAGCCCTCCGTGGTGGATGCCCCCTCCGGCGGAGCTCTAGAACAGGCCCCAAGATGGGATCTCATGGATATAGAAGGTTGCTGCGGTGGAATTAGGTTTTTGGCTCCTGTTCTAATCGTTCGGGGATACGTAGGTATATATAGGAGGAAGGAGTACGTCGGTGGAGCAACAGGGGGCCCACGAGGTAGGGGGTCGCGCCCAGGGGGGCACCCTCCACCCTCGTGACCGCCTCTGGCACTTCTTGGAGTAGGGTCCAAGTCTCCTGGATCACGTTCGGTGAGAAAAGCACGTTCCCAAAGGTTTCATTCCGTTTGGACTCCGTTTGATATTATGTTTCTTCGAAACACTGAAATAGGCAAAAAAACAGCAATTCTGGGCTGGGCCTTCAGTTAATAGGTTAGTCCCAAAAATAATATAAAAGTGGAAAATAAAGCCCAATATAGTCCAAAACAGTAGATAAAGTAGCATGGAGCAATCAAAAATTATAGATACGTTGGAGACGTATCAGGCATCCCCAAGCTTAATTCCTGCTCGTCCTCGAGTAGGTAAATGATAAAAAAGAATTTTTGATGCGGAGTGATACTTTGGCATAATTTCAATGTAAATCTTCTTAATTGTGATATGAATATTCATATCCGAAAGATTCAAGACAAAAGTTCATATTGACATAAAAAATAATAATACTTCAAGCATACTAATCAAAGCAATCATGTCTTCTCAAAATAACATGGCCAAAGAAAGTTATCCCTACAAAATCATATAGTCTGGCTATGCTCCATCTTCCCCACATAAAATATTTAAATCATGCACAACCCCGATGACAAGCCAAGCAATTGTTTCATACTTATGACATTCTCAAAAAAAATTCAATCTTCACGCAATACATGAGCGTGAGCCATGGATATAGCACTATGTGGAATAGAATGGTGGTTGTGGAGAAGACAAAAAGGAGGGAAGATATTCTCACATCAACTAGGCGTATCAAAGGGCTATGGAGATGCCCATCAATAGATATCAATGTGAGTGAGTAGGGATTGTCATGCAACGGATGCACTAGAGCTATAAGTATATGAAAGCTCTACGAAAGAAACT
Organism: Triticum dicoccoides; assembly: GCF_002162155.2. Taxonomy (NCBI): domain Eukaryota; kingdom Viridiplantae; phylum Streptophyta; class Magnoliopsida; order Poales; family Poaceae; genus Triticum; species Triticum dicoccoides. The sequence continues at coordinate 486,924,825 of NC_041383.1, read as the reverse complement.
AAGTGGGTGTGCATCCAACTTGCTTGCTCACGAAGACCTAGGGCATTTTGAGGAAGCCCATCATTGGAATATACAAGCCAAGTTCTATAATGAAAAATTCCCACTAGTATATGAAAGTGACAAAATGAGAGACTCTCTATCATGAAAATCTTGGTGCTACTTTGAAGCACAAGTGTGGTAAAAGGATAGTAGCATTGTCCCTTCTCTCTTTTTCTCTCATTTTTTTGGGGCCTTTCTCTTTTTTTGGCCTCTTTTTTTTCGTCCGGAGTTTCCTCCCGGCTTGTGGGGGAATCATAGTATCCATCATCGTTTCCTCACTTGGGACAATGCTCTAATAATGATGATCATCACACTTTTATTTTTCTTACAACTCAACAATTACAACTCGATACTTAGAACAAATTATAACTCTATATGAATGCCTCCGGTGGTGTACCGAGATATGCAATGAATCATGAGTGACATGTATGAAAGAATTATGAACGGTGGCCTTGCCACAAATACGATGTCAACTACATGATCATGCTAGCAATATGACAATGATGGAGCGTGTCATAATAAACGGAACGGTGGAAAGTTGCATGCCAATATATCTCGGAATGGCTATGGAAATGCCATGATAGGTAGGTATGGTGGCTGTTTTGAGGAAGGTATATGGTGGGTGTATGATACCGGCGAAAAGTGCGCGGTATTACAGAGGCTAGCAAAGGTGGAAGGATGGGAAAAAGTGCGTATAATCCATGGACTCAACATTAGTCATAAAGAACTCATATACTTGTTGCAAAAATCTAGAAGTTATCAAAGCAAATTATTACGCGCATGCTCCTAGGGGGATAGATTGGTAGGAAAAGACCATCGCTCATCCCCGACGGCCACTCATAAGGAAGACAATCAATAAATAAATCATGCTCCGAGTTCATCACATAACGGTTCACCATACGTGCATGCTACAGGAATCACAAACTTCAACACAAGTATTATTTGAATTCACAACTACTTAACTAGCATGACTCTAATATCACCATCTTCATATCTCAAAACAATTATCAAGCATCAAACTTATCTTAGTATTCAACGCACTCAAAAGAAACTTTCACATATCTTGAACACCAAGTATATTAACATTAAGAAAATTACCATGCTATTAACGACTCTCAAAATAATCTAAGTGAAGCATGAGATATCAATAGTTTCTTCAAAACAAATCCACCACCGTGCTCTAAAATATATAAGTGAAGCAAGAGCAAAAATTATCACGCTCAAAAGATATAAGTGAAGTACTATGAGCAAAACTATCAAGCTCAAAAGATATAAGTGAAGCACATAGAGTATTCTAACAAATTCCAATTCATGTATGGCTCTCTCAAAAGGTGTGTACAGCAAGGATGATTGTGGTAAACTAACAAGCAAATACGCAAATAATACAAGATGCTCCAAGGAAAACACATATCATGTGGTGAATAAAAATATAGCTCCAAGTAAATTACCGATGGAAGTGGACGAAAGAGGGGATGCCTTCCGGGGCATCCCCAAGCTTTGACTTTTTGGTGTCCTTGGATTATCTTTGGGGTGCCATGGGCATCCCCAAGATTAGGCTCTTGCCACTCCTTGTTCCATAATCCATCAAAAGAATTCACCCAAAACTTGAAAACTTCACAACACAAAACTCAACAGAAATCTCGTGAGCTTCGTTAGAGAAAGAAAACAAAGAACTACTTAAGGTACTTTAATGAACTCATTATTTATTTATATTGGTGTTAAATCTACTTTATTACAACTTCTCTATGGATTATAAACTATTTTACTAGCCATAGATTCATCAAAATAAGCAAACAACACCCGTAAAACAGAATCTGTCAAAAACAGAACAGTCTGAAGCAATCTGTAACTAAAGCAAACTTATGGAACTCTAAAAATTCTACCAAAATAGGAAGTCCTGGAAAATTTGTTTATTGAAACTCAGCAAAAAGAATCAACGCAAAAGCACGTCCTGTGAATTAACAAAATTATATTCGTGCGTGCAAAGTTTCTATTTTTCAGCAGAATCAAATCAACTATCATCGTAGGTTATCCTATAGGTTCTACTTGGCACAAACACTAATCCAAACAGAGGCTAGATGGATTATTTATTCCTAAACAGAAGAAGAAACAAAAAAACAAAAATAAAATTGGGTTGCCTCCCAACAAGCACTATCGTTTAACGCCCCTAGCTAGGCATAAAAGCAACGATAGATCTTGGTATTGCCATCTTTGGTAGGCAATCCATAAGTGGCTCTCATGATAGATTCATATGGTAATTTTATTTTATTTCTAGGGAAGTGTTCATGCCCTTCTTCAAGGGAAATTGGAATCTAATATTCCCTTCTTTCATATCAATAATTGCACCAATCATTCTAAGGAAAGGTCTACCAAGAATAATAGAGCAGGAAGGATTGCAATCTATATCAAGAACGATAAAATCTACGGGCACATAATTCCTATTTGCAACAATAAGAACATCATTAATTCTTCCCATAGGCTTTTTAATAGTGGAATCCGCAAGATGCAAGTTTAGAGAACAATCATCAAAGTCACGGAAATCTAGCAAATCACACAAAGCTTGGGGAATAGTAGAGACACTAGCACCCAAATCACACAAAGCATGAAACTCATAATCTTTGATTTTAATTTTAATAGTAGGTTCCCACTCATCTAGAGTTTTGTAGGGATAGAAACTTTCTACTCAAGTTTTTCTTCATAGGATTGCATCAAGGCATCAACAATGTGTTTGGTAAAGGCCTTATTTTGACTATAAGCATGAGGAGAATCTAGCACGGATTGTAACAAGGAAATACAACCAATCAAATGGCAATTTTTATAATTAAATTTCTTGAGATCCAAAATAGTGGGTTTAACAACATCTCGATTTTTATTTCTTTCAATCCCACTTTGAACAAATTCATCATCAAGATCTAGAAACTCCGAATTCTTAGAACGCCTTCTAGGTAAAGGAAGATCATATTCAGTTTCATCAAGATTCATCTTGCAAAACAAAGATTTGATAGGGGACACATCAATAACTTTTAGATCTTCATCTTGATTTTCATAGGAATTGGGTTTAGCGGCCATCTTATTGACTAAGGTGGCTTGCATATTCGAAATTCCAGCGGTCATCTTTTCAAGACGGGCAATTTGGGCTCTTATACCATCAAATTCTTTAGACATATCATCGAGTTCTTTATTTATATAACTCATAAAACTTTTTTGTTCCTTAAGCTCGTTTCTAAAGAAATTCTTGTGCTCAAATTGCAAAACCATAAACTTTCTAACATTGCTTTCGATCTCTTCTAGCCTTTTAAGGTGAAAGTCACCAAATCTAGGTAGAGCCATCGCGACAAATAAGTAAACTAACACACGAGCAAACAGAAAGGCAACGAGAGAAAGCAAACGGGAAAGAGAGGAGGAGATTGGGAAAGAGAGGGCGAATAAAACGGCAAGGGTGACGTGGGGGAGAGGAAAACGAGAGGCAAATGGCAAATAATGTAACGCGAGAGATAGGGATTGTGATGGGTACTTGGTATGGTTGACTTGCTTGCGTGAGCCTCCCCGGCAATGGCGCCAGAAATTCTTCTTGCTACCTCTTGAGCACTGTGTTGGATTTCCCCGAAGAGGAGAGGATGATGCAGCAAAGTAGCGTAAGTATTTCCCTCGGCTTTTGAGAACCAAGGTATCAATCCAGTAGGAGACCACGCACAAGTCCCCCGTACCTACACAAAACGATAGCTACTTGCAACCAACGCGGTTAGGGGTTGTCAACCACTTCACGGTCACATACGAGAGTGAGATCTGATAGAGATGATAAATAATATTTTTGGTATTTTTGATAGATAGATGCAAAGTGAAAAGTAAAAGACAAAGTAAAAAACAAAACAAGTAATAAAGCGATAGAGATTGATATGATGAGAATAGACCCGAGGGCCATAGGTTTCACTAGCGGCTTCTCTCAAGAGCATAGATATTCTACGGTGGGTGAACAAATTACTGTTGAGCAATTGACAGAATTGAGCATAATTATGAGTATATCTAGGTAATGATCATGTATATAGGCATCACGTCCGAGACAAGTAGATCGAAAGGATTCTGCATCTACTACTATTACTCCACTCATCGACCGCTATCCACCATGCATCTAGAGTATTAAGTTAAAAACAGAGTAACGCCTTAAGCAAGATGACATGATGTAGAGGAATAAATTCATGCAATATGATAAAAAAAACCCCATCTTGTTATCCTCGATGGCAACAATACAATACGTGCCTTGCAACCCTTTCTGTCACTGGGTAAGGACACCGCAAGATCGAACCCAAAGCTAAGCACTTCTCCCATTGTAAGAACTACCAATCTAGTTGGCCAAACCAAAAAGGATAATTCGAAGAGACTAGCAAAGATAACTCAATCATACATAAAAGAATTCTGAGAAGATTCAAATATTTTCCATAGATAAGTTGGATCATAAACCCACAATTCATCGGTCTCAACAAAAACACCACAAAAAGAAGATTACAATGAATAGATCTCCACGAGAGAGGGGGAGAACATTGTATTGAGATCCAAAAAGAGAGAAGAACCCATCTAGCTACTAGCTATGGACCCGAAGGTCTGAAGTAAACTACTCACATTTCACCGGAGGGGCTATGGTGTTGATGTAGAAGCCCTTCATGGTGGATGCCCCCTCCGGCGGAGCTCCGGAATAGGCCCCAAGATGGGATCTCGTGGATACAGAAGGTTACGGCGGTGGAATTAGGTTTTTGGCTCCTGTTCTGATCTTTCGGGGATACGTAGGTATATATAGGAGGAAGGAGTACGTTGGTGGACCAATAGGGGGCCCACGAGGTAGGGGGCGCGCCCTCCACCCTCATGACCGCCTCTGGCACTTCTTGGAGTAGGGTCCAAGTCTCCTGGATCACATTTGGTGAGAAAATCATGTTCCCGAAGGTTTCATTCCGTTTGGACTCCGTTTGATATTTTGTTTCTTCGAAACACTGAAATAGGCAAAAAAACAGCAATTCTGGGCTGGGCCTCCGATTAATAGGTTAGTCCCAAAAATAATATAAAAGGGGAAAATAAAGCCCAATATAGTCCAAAACAGTAGATAAAGTAGCATGGAGCAATAAAAAATTATAGATACGTTGGAGACGTATCATCTAGGTTTATGAGTCACGAGCCTTGGAGTCTACCGAGAGGGCCAAGTGAACCCGTAGAGGGGCGTCAAGCTCGTCACATAACGATCCTTAAGAAGGCTTCAATCGGGTGTTTAACATGGTCGAGTGCATGGATCCCCATGGAGGGTGGTTAGTTGATCTGACGTCGTCCTTTGAGAAAGGAATCATTGGGAATAAATCGGGCCGATTCGTCCCGGAAATCTCGGGATTTGAGTTAGCGTGTTTGCACGCTAAAGCGGTTGTGTTGTGCGTTAGTGGGAATTTGGGGGTATGGCTCCTCAATTTGCATGAACGATCCCCGCCACGTGTCGTGCTTGCCCTGTGCAAAGCCTTGCCGAGCAGGCCATCAACCCAGGTGTCGTGAAATTGTCACGGCAGATGTCCTAGTGTGAGGACTTAGTCGTGGAGCCATTGCAACTAGGTTAGCTTAAAGGGGTTAAACGGGACAAAGGACACATGGAGTTTATACTGGTTTGGCCCCTTGCGGTGAAGGTAAAGGCCTAATCCAGTTTGAGGTGGTATTGCTTATGTCTCGATTACCAGGGAGCGAATCTGCCTGACCTAGCTTTCGATCTCTTGTTTCTTGCCCTAAACTGCCGCCGGGTCGTCCCTTTATATACACAGGTTGACGCCCCATGGCTCATGGAGTCCCAGCCGGCTCATAAACAACATGTCCGGTTTGGTGACTAAGCATACTTGCCATACGATATAAGTTATACACATATGGCGGTTTACCCCTATGGGCCTTAAGTTGCCTTTGGGCTTTGGGCCCTTAACAAGTCTCCTTCATGAACCGCCATCTTCACGGGCTTTGTATTGATGAACCGCCATTGGAATAACCCAGCCCCTCCTGGGCGGGTCATACCCAATAGTCATATCCCCAAAATTAGGCCCCAGATTGATTTGAACTTGTTCATGTCAAGCTTCAACACTTAGAAAAATTCTCCGTCCTTTATTATTGCGAGATCTTATAACCCGCCATGACGTCACATCCTGCGATTGTGGTAACCCGCCGTGACGTCACCTATCATTAATATTACACAAAGCCCAAATCTGAATAAATCTTTTTTAATGATCTTCCAAAAATCGATGCATCTGCGCCATCACATATCCATTTTTTGGTCCTCCTCGATTCCCATGCTTGCCACTTATCCCTCCAGCCTTATAAATAGGGCCAGGTGTCCCTTTTCACTCTCCCCCCACTGCCCTCTCTTCTTCAACCTCGCGACGCATCTGTGCATCTGAACACCGCCGCCGCCGACCTCGTCAACTTCCTCGACTCCGGCTGCTGCATCGACCTGAACGAGACCAGAGAAACACGGCACCTCTCCGTTGCTCAGCGGACCTAGTAAGCACCTTATCTTCCCCGCCATAGATCTCCTTTAGGTTTTCTGAAGTTCTTCGGAGTTCTTCATCGTTCTTCATTATACCTCTACTTAATCCTTACTTGGATCCAAAGATGGCCTTTAAAACATGCGAAAATCTGTTTCTATACCTTCTCTTAGTCACTGAATATGCTTCCCAGATGCAGAAATCTTGCCAACATACTAGCTCTTCCATTGCTGCGATACTAGGTTTTGATTTTTATTTTATTTTCCGCACAGCGTCAGATCCAAAGTTGACTGTATCAATCTGTAAAACCTGTTTATCCAACATTTAGCAGAATTTTTCTCTTGATAGATCTTAAATATCAGTATTGTCATGGCGGCTTACATCACCAATTATGAATAGCCATATGTCATTAGGCCCCATTTGAGCCGCCAATATAAATATATATATGCTGCAGTATTTATCTCTGGCTTAACAAATCAACTTAAACCGGCAATATGTCTTTTAGGCTTTTGCCTTACGATGCCGAAGGCAGTTACCTCATGCAATTTGGGTTCCTTCTATTGTCATCAAAAATACGCTCAAGGACTTTGTCAAAATCGGCTATTTACTAGCAAAAAATGTCCTGCATTGGCGCGCTCCCAAGCCAAAAGAGAAAAAAACCTCAGCCGCAGGATGGTGAGATCATTGTTTTTACTGATCATATGAACCAGGGCTTCTCACCACGTGGATCTAAATTTTTCCGAGATGTTCTACACTTCTTTCAACTGCATCCTCAAGACATCAGACCCAACTCCATGTCAAACATCTGTTAGTTTCAAGTATTCTGTGAAGTATACCTTCAAGAGGAGCCCAGTGTTGAACTCTTCAGGGAGTATTTTTATCTGAACTGGCAGAACAAAAAAAATTCCAATGGCCCCAGCCTAGAACTTTGCGGTGTCTCAATTCAATGGAGAAGAGACACTATTTTCCCATACGCTCACCTGCCAAGTCACCCCAAAGATTGGAACCAGACATGGTTTTATTGTAAAGACACCTCTATGCCTGATGAGAATCCATTTCCAGATTATCGTGTCTAGCGGCTCGATCCAGAACATCATCTTCCCGAAAATCTTACCACTGCTGAACGTGCCAAGCTTGCACCTACTATTGCAAAGGTCAACGCTCTGCTGGGAAATGGGTTAACCAGAGTTGACTTGGTTCAGTGTTGGGTTTCCTGGCGAATCATACCCTTGAGCCGCCGATCCGGCTCAATGTGCACTTATACGGGTGATGCAAAAGATCCACTGCACCACAGCTCCATGTGTTTAACTGATAATGTAGTCAATGAAATGACAAAGACCCTTCTGAACGAGATCCTGGAAGACTATAGCAAAGTGGGGCTGAACCCTTTCTGTGAACTTAACCCGCCACCGGATGTGAGTCTCTAAATCACTTATTTTACCTTATCATTCAAATGTTCTATTAACTCAACTTCTGATGACTTTCATAGGTTGAATCTGATTTTTGGAATAAAGAATATGACCATGAAGCAGCCAAGAAAGCGAGGGCAAAAACGAAAGACATCAAGGGAACTGCCAAGAAGAATAAGAAGAAATTAAGTGCTTCTGAGATGTTTGAACTGGATGACAGCTCTGGGTCGGAGGTAGCTCTTGATTCCCTTGGCTCCTTTTTCAACTATCTTATTGACACTGATTATCATCAGGATGACACGGGGGCCAGTCAAGCGGTCGAAGAAGAGGACTATTATTTCCTCCGACTCAGCGCTTTGCCAAGATAGAAAATTCGACAGGTAACCCGGAAAGTAAGATTTTCACACCCCTTAGCTCATTTGGATCCTCACTTTCTTTTGAAGAAACAACAGCACGAGAACCAGCGACAAACTCACACCAGCGGAGGTGGAGAGTTATCCTCCGGTTTACCAAATACTCCAGCTCCACAGAAACATCGAAATGAGGTCCTCCCAAATTTAAGCTCTTTTTATCCTCTGGCGGGTCTCATTCGCCAGCCACTTCATTCTTCCAATTCAAACTATCAAGTGGCTTCTCACTCCTCTTCCAGTGACTCATCAAAGACTCAGCTGCCGGCTTTCAAAACTTCCCCTGGGTAACAACAATTACTTATTTTTTTCGTCCTCCTTGGGCTCTTATATTCATACTGACCTCTTATAACCCATGCAGTGGAAAGGCAAAAACTAGCAAGAAGGCAAAGGTGATCAAGCCGACTGAAGACCCCAAAGTCCATGAACCGGAGTAGCAAATTCTAGCGTTTGACGCCTCCGTGCCACAACCAGAAGAGTCTGTTCATAATGTTCAACCAGAAATTCCTGACCTTTTTGGTGACCAGACAAACATCAATCCTTTGAACACTGAATCATCAAGTCCAATTAAACTGTCAGGAAAACATGCCAATGATGTTATGATCACTAGCACCAGCTTCAAAGAGCCGGGAAAACCTACTGCCTTGGCCAAGCACTCAGCCAAAGAAGAATTTATTGAAAAGAGAAAAGTGAGATTTGGCATCACCAACTGTTCTCAATTGAGCATTAGTGAAGTCTTCTCTGGTTATCTCAACCAAGTGCATAACAGCCGGGACCTTGAAGTTGATATGGTGAAGCAGATGCATCAAAAGTATGAGGTATGAATTCATGCTTTAATAAGTTATGCATATCCTGCCAGCCCCCAAGTCTACTGTGTATGATAGGATTGAATATGTTGTAGACTTAGAATAAGCATGGGTATAAATAGCATCCTTGGTAGAATTCTTCAACATCTGGCTTGCATCATCCGAGCTAAACCGGGTCTTTAACAATTACCATTGTATCTGTAGCCCCCAAGGGCCGGTTTAATCAGCATGAATGAACCGGTACTGTTCACCATTATTTATAAATGACACCTTACTTGCATAGCCCCCATGAGCCAGCTGTGGTTATTTACGGCACAACCTGGTCATCATAAAATAGTAATGAAACGCGAGTAATATGCATTAGCCCCCAAGTGCCAAGTGCTCTTGTTTGCAAAGTGCTTGGGACTTGCTCATATGTACCTTTGTAGGAAGAATTTTTCTATACCCATTAGCGCCCAAGTGCCAAGCATTGTTGCTTGCAAAAGGCTTGGGACTTTATTTCTGTAACCCAAATATGAACATGATTTCAAATCTGTGCATATACATGACACCACTGCTCAACTTCAATCGCAATTGGTTGATCTAAAAACCCAACTGGAGCACCAAGAATCTGAGACCCGGAAAGCCGACTCAAAATTCAAATTTAGTCTCGATGAAACAGAAAAACTGAAGACCAATTTTGATGCCGAAAGAACTGCCTGGGCTGAAGAGAAAACTGCTCTGATGCAGCAGGCTAAAAAAGCGGAAGCTGCTCTTCAAGAGGTGACCACTGAGCTTACCGGTTTAAAACACCATATATCCCAGATGATTTCTGCTATCTTCGGTAAGTATCATTGCTAGCATCATAATTGAGTCTTACCTTTCATGTCATAAAGTGTCTCTAATCAATCAGCAATTGTTATCCAGGTCCTAGAAGCAGCAATCTTGGTCAAGAGATGCTTGTGAAGCTCAAAGCCATATATGCGCTTGTTGAACAGCTATATACCGGAACTCAATGCACGCTGGCCACGATTTCTCCAACTAACCAAGCACCCACTCAGTTGAGTGATGTCTTGAAATTTTTTCCTGTTCTGCCTGCTAGGTTTGAAGAGATAAAACGGTCAGCTGCAAGAGCCGGTGCCGTGACGGCTTTAAGCCGGGCTAAAGCATGGCAAGCAGAGCTAGACCCGGCCAAGCTAGCCATTGGGTATCCAAGCTTGAAAGAATATGGCACGCCCTTTGACAAGAAAGACATCACTACCTGTGTGAAGGAAATACGTCCCCTGGCCAGTCTGATTGCTGATGAGATGGATATTTCAAAATATCAACCGGCTTATGATATGGAGAATCAGAAGATGCCTATGCCGGCTTATAAAGTGATGGATTTGATCCCCCAATCCATAAGCATACTTTCGCCCCCAAAGTTGATCGGTCCGAACTTATAGATGATGAAGCTGAATTCTAAGCCTTGTGTGGCATCGATTGGTCAGCACCAAACTTCCAGACGACAGAGGAGGAAGATGAACCGGAGAAGGATGATCCAGGAGCTTCAAGCCGTCAAGGCCAAGAAGATTGATCCCCTGGGCGGTTCATATATTTGATCGTCTGAAAACACTTGATCACTTTTGGCTCACTGAGTCATGTAATAGGCTAGTTAAACTTTGATCTGCCGTGCCGTCATGCATGTTTTATTTTGTGCAACACTGTTGATCCTTCAGTTGAAAAAACCACCACTTTATGATGATGATAGCGTCAATCAGATTTAGCATTATCCTGCATATAAATAGATCACATGTGCCCTAGCGGTTTACCGCAGGGCGGGTCATGATACCCCATATAAAACCATTGGTGCCTAAAATAGTTCATGACCAGGGTCGGTTTAAACATAAGCATATATAATCATAATAAAAAATAGCATACCTGTTAAATTTTTTGACTATTTAGTGTGAGGCAACAGCCCCACAGTCCTTTATTAATCTCACATAGTTCAAAGAGAAAGTTACGAATATTTACAAGTATCAAAAGTTACCTAAGAAACATCTAGAGCCTCACCTATATACAAACATATACACAAGCCTATGGAAGGCTCTGAATCCCGCTAAGAAGCTTTGGCTTAATGCTATCCTTGACCATATGCACTAACAAGGAGATATCATGAATAAACAAACCTCTCCAAGAGCTAAAAGAGGGCCTAGCCGGCCTGAAAGTCTTCCCATTACGTGTGATCCAAATGCACCAAGCAGCACTGATGAAAACCTCAAAATAGAAAGGGTGCCCAAAGCTGGTCTTGGCATGAAGCAAGCAGTTACCAATCTCACCCTGATGTGTCCAATCAATTTGTAGATAGTTCCAAACTCTGATGCTGAAATTACATGTGAAGAACAGGTGGATCCTATCCTCATAGGTCCTGACCGGGCACATGACACAGAGATTATCCTCCTCAGTGCTCCTCCAGTGGCGCCCAACCAATAAATCCTTTGTGTTCAATCTATCAAAGAACAACAACCAAGCAAAACATTTGATGTTCATAGTGCATTTACTCTTTCAAATCCATTTGCATGGAGGAATGACAGGCAAGTGTGAATGCATGAGTGTGTAGTAACTCTTTGAGGAGTACTCCCCCTTGCCCATCCAAGACCAAACATCATTTCCCATTGGATACCGTTGTTGGTCAGAAATCCACCTATGCAGACAATCCGGTTGGGCAGCAGCAATTTGGGAAATGGGTAGGTTAAACAATGAAGAGACCTCAGTAGTTGAAAATAACTCTGCCACAGATAGCTTGTCATCAATAGCATAAGAGAATAACTAGGGAAATCTATCACGAAGTGGACGTGCAGAGTCACCCACATACCAACCATCAGACCAGAACAACACTAAATCACCAGAGTTGACAGAAAAAGTGGCTACTGCTCTATAATTATCAACCAATCTGAACACATCTTTCCACCAGAATGAACCACACAAGACTGTAGCTTGTGGCATAACACCATGATAATAAGAATCCCAAATCAGAGACACCCAAGGAATATCCGCTTTGTTAAAGAATTTATGCAGGTGTTTGATCAAAAGAGCCTGATTCTAAAGGTGGAGGTTAATCACTCCAAGACCACCATTCTGCTTAGGTCGTCCCATGCAGCAAGGGATCGCCTAGGTGTATCAGAATTTCCTGTCCAAAGGCATTGCCTCTCAATCCTTTCTAGCTTCTTTATAATGCCCATAGGTATACCTAGAGAGCATAAAAAGTAGATGGGCATGGAAGACAGGACGGATGTTAAAAGCTGAAGCCTGGAGCCTTGATTTAGCATAGCAGAACTAGCAGTCGGACGCCTTTTCAGTTGATCAACTAGAGGCATAAGGTCTTGAATTCTGGGCTTAGTTGTCCCCATTGGCAGACCTAGGTATGTGAGAGGGAGAGTACCAATGGAGCAACCAAAAACTGAAGCCAGCCTGGCTGCCTCATCATCACTAACATTGAGAGGAACCATCATGAATTTATGAAAATTAACCTTCAAACCAGTTGAGGCATGGAAGACATGTAGCATATCCTTGACAGCAAGCAGTTGGGACTCATCAACAGGCAGCAACAAAATTGTATCATCAGCATATTGGATGATAGGAAAGTTGTGATCACTAGATGGTATAGGAAGAGAAATGGATCCATCCTGCAGCGTTTTATTAACCACATATTGTAGCAAGTCAGCTGCAAGAACAAAAAGTAAAGGAGAAAATGGTTCTCCCTGCCTCACTCCTCTCTTGCAATGAAATTGTTTCCTAGGCACCCCATTAAGCAAGACAGAGGAAGATCCAGAAGACAAAATCTCCTTGACCGAACCAATCCAATGATCATTAAAACCCTTGGCTTTGAGAATCTGCAAGAGGGCCTCATGTTCAACAGTATCAAAGGCTTTGGCAAAATCAAGTTTCAAGATGAGGATAGGCCTTCGAGACTGCTTGCACTGGTGAATATACTCAAAAGCCCAAGCTAAGCAGTCATGAATAGATCTGGAATGCAAAAAACCATACTGATTTTTATGAAACTGAATCACATTGTCGGTTTATGATACTAGTGTAGTAAGGGTAACAACCCAAAAGATTGAGCATATAATGCCCCGTTTTATTGTCATATTATGCCGTCTTTCAACATCGTATGCAGCAAGGGGTAATATCTCAAAACTTAAGAGCACAATGCTTCCAAGTATTTAATATCATCATATACTCGTGACTTATAGTCCAAAGCCATCTCAAGTTATCACAAAACCACGGATATACTCTAAGATGAATAATAGACATTAAGGCTTCATGGCTTTGAATCGGTTTTTAAACCATATGTCAATATTGTACAAAGATGAACCCAAAAAGTTCGAATAGAAAAAAATAATAGAACAGAAAAACAAGGCTTTCATAGGCCGCCAAGCCTAAATATCAAGTGCTTTCAAAGGGCTGCACAACCACTGAGTTAAACCTTCATGCAAACCTTATAAGGTGGGCCTCACATGATCAATCGTCGTTTTAACTTTGACAAGTTCAGGGTCTCATATAAGATTGACTGTCAAATGTACGGCGAGTCATTCAAGTCAACCTGGGCGGAGTGGCAGACTTAAAAAGGCAGGATAACCCGGGTTTTTAGGTGAATACACCTGGCTTCCAAGCCTGGCTTTTAAGCCTATTACAAGGATCACAAAAATTCTTGTCCCTTGAACAAAGAGCCCGCACGTAACATTTTATTAAGGGCATACAAGCCGGATCAAGAGGGTAATCAAGGCTCTGCTTTTTAAGCAGGTCGCCCCCAAATGATATCAAAGCAGGGTACCTATGTTTGAGTTGTGCTTTGCAACAGACTCTCTTTGGTCCCTTTATCCTGGGTAGCAAGCCCCAAGTGTTTTGTAAACATGGTATATAAGCCGGATCCAAGGGTAATCATAGCTTCGCTCGTTGAACAGGAAGACCCCACGTAATCATATGCAGTGTCAATAAAGACTCATTATTATCGGAAATGAAACGACAGAGGCCCTGCTTTATCAGGGATGCCAGATTTGTTATATTCATGGTAATATATACACTGATAACGTATGTACATCACAAGAGTCGGTGGCTCAGGTGTAATAAGGCCAAAGATAAGCAATATTCCATGGTCGGCGGGTCTCCTCCTCCGATGTGCGTGAGTCCTTGTGGGCTCGAACATTGATAAGGTAGTATGACCCATTGTTCAGATTCTTGTTGACCACAAAGGGCCCTTCCCAAGGTGGGGATAGCTTGTGCATATCAATTGATCCTGGATAAGCCGGAGCACCAAGTCGCCTTCTTGAAAGGTTCTGGTTTTAACCCGGTGGCTGTGATAACGGCATAAATCTTTCCAGTAAATCGCCGAACAAGCCACCGCGAGGTCACGCTCCTCATCTAACAGGTCAAGTGCATCTTGACGTTCTTTTTCATTGTCAGCTTCAACATAAGCTGCCACGCAGGGTGAGTCATGACGGATGTGACTAGGGAGAACCGCCTCTGCTCCATAAACCATGAAGAAAGGCGTGTAACCCATAGATCTATTGGGGGTAGTATTGATACTCCATAACACGGAGGGTAACTCCTCCACCCAACAACCCAACATCCTCTGCAAAGGAACCATAAGCCGGGTCTTGATGCCTATCAAAATTTCTTGATTGGCTCTCTTAGCTTGACCATTGGACTGGGGTGAGCCACTGATGATACATCAAGTCGAATATGCTCACGTTGACAAAACTCTTTCATATCTCCCTTGGACAGATTAGTGCCTTTATCAGTTATAATGCTATGGGGAAAACCAAAGCGGAAAATCACCTTTTTAATAAACTGAACTGATGTTGCCGCGTCACACCTACTGACCGGCTCTGCTTCGACCCACTTTATGATTTTGTCAACTGCCACCAAAAGGTGGGTCTTTTAATCCTTGGACCTTTTGAAAGGACCAACCATATCAAGCCCCTAGACTGCAAACGTCCAAGTAATTGGAATCATCCTCAACTCTTGAGCCGGCACGTGAGCTCGTCGTGAAAATTTCTGACAACCATCACATTCACTGACCAAATCCTCTGCATCAACATGAACCGTCAGCCAATAAAATCCATGATGAAAGGCTTTAGCCATGAGAGACTTAGAACCGGCATGATGACCACAATCTCCTTCATGAATCTCGCGAAGAATTTCACGGCCCTCTTCAGGAGAAACGCAATGTTGAAACGCCCCAGTAAAACTGCAATGGTACAACTCTCCTTGACAATTGTCATCAACTTAACCGCCGGGTTATCTGTCTGGCCAGGGTTTCATTATCAGGTAGCTCGCCCCGGGTCATATAAGCCAAATATGGAACTGTCCAATCAGTAATAGCGTGAAGAGCTGCCACCAATTGCACCTCCAGGTTAGGAACAACAAGATCTTCTTCTTCATGCAATTTGACTGAAGGGTTATGCAGAATATCCAGGAAAGTGTTAGGTGGCACCGGCTTACGCTAGGACCCTAACCGGCTCAAAGCATCAGCTGCCTCATTCTTCCTGCGATCGATATGTTCAACTTGATAAACTTTGAAATGACCAGCAATAACATCAACCTCACGATAATAAGCCTCCATGAGTGGTTCTTTAGAATCCCATTTGCCTGAAACTTGCTGCGCCACCAAATCTGAGTCGCCGAAACATCTCACCCGGCTTAAATTCATCTCCTTAGCCATCAGAAGACCATGGAGCAAGGCTTCGTACTCAGCTGCATTGTTAGTACAAGGGAACATCAACCTTAAGACATAACAGAATTTATCACCTCGTGGGGAAGTCAAGACAACTCCAGCCCCCGAGCCCTCCAATTGCCTGGACCCATCAAAATGAATAATCCAATATGTGTTATCTAGCTTATCCTCAGGCATCTGCAGCTCTGTCTAGTCATTGATGATATCCACGAGTGCTTGGGATTTGATGGCTGTGCGAGGCATATATTTCAAACCATGAGGTCCGAGCTCACTAGCCCACTTGGCTACTCTACCTGTGGTTTCTCTGTTTTGAATAATATCCCCTAAAGGAGAAGAACTAACCACATTGATAGGATGACCGAAGAAATACTGCTTGAGCTTTCGACAATCCATGAACACCCCATAAACTAGCTTCTGCCAATGCGGATATCTCTGCTTGGACTCAATAAGTACCTCATTGATGTAGTAAACCGGCCTCTGAACCGGATATTCCTTGCCTCCTTCATTCCGTTCCACCACAATAGCTACGCTAACAACCCGGGCATTAGCAGCCACGTATAACAACAACGACTCTTTATCAATAGGAGCAACAAGGACTGGCGGCTCAGCTAGTTGTTTCTTCAAGGCTTCAAACGCTTCATTAGCAGCATCACTCCAGACAAAATTATCTGTCTTTTTTGTCATCTGATATAGAGGGATAGCCTTCTCTCCCAGCCGGCTTATGAACCGGCTTAAAGCTGGAATACGACCCGCCAGACACTGAACATGATTGACACACGCCGACTTAGTGTGACGCCCTGAGACCGACGCTCTAGAAGACTTCCAGCTATTCCGAGTTTCGTCGTGTGATTTGTTTTGTTCGTTGCATTCATCTTTGCATCATGTGCATTGCATCATGTCATCTTTCACCCCTTTTAAAAACCCAGCTGAATAAATTGCATGGATCTTTGATCCATTTAAATCGAGGGAATTCACATGGTGATTTCTCTTTAAAACATATTCAAAGTCTCCTACTATTATTAGGGAGCTATTATAAATATTTCAATAATTTGGAATTTACCACAACACACTTGCATGTTAAATCCCTTGGCCTGTTCTTCTTCAAGTTTTTGACTCTCTAACCTTGCCAATAATTCTTTTACCACTTATCGAGGCTCTTCCTAAATGTTCAACATTTTGGACACTTCGAAATCCTAGTCCTTGTTCAAACCATTTGTACTAAATTCAAAAGAATTTGAATTCAAATCTTGCAATCATGGCCATTCCTATTTTCTTGGATCAAACACATTTTTGTGAGTCCGGGAAAATTATCCGCATGCCAAAGTCCCTTCTCTAACCTTTTTCCTTTCTCTCCTTTCTTTCTTCCAATTTTTTTTCCTGTTTTGGGAAATATGAGAGAGGGAGTGGAGAGCCCAGCAGCCTCCCTCTCCACTGGGCCGGCCTCCTAGGCCCACCTAACCCTCCTAAACCCTAGGCCCGACCCCTCCTGTTGAAAAGAGCTCCTCACCGGCCCCTTCAGCGCCGGTTGGAGTTTCTGGCGCCCACGCGGGTCCTGGTATGGGCCAGGCCCACAAACACGAAGCAGTGCAATACAATAGTAGCATGATTTCTCTTTAATACAGTTGGAGTTTCTAAAGAATTTGAATTTAAATCTTGCAATCATGGCCATTCCTATTTTCTTGGATCAAACACATTTTTGTGAGTCCGGGAAAATTATCCGCATGCCAAAGTCCCTTCTCTAACCTTTTTCCTTTCTCTCCTTTCTTTCTTCCTATTTTTTTCCTGTTTTGGGAAATATGAGAGAGGGAGTGGAGAGCCCAGCAGCCTCCCTCTCCACTGGGCCGGCCTCCTAGGCCCACCTAACCCTCCTAAACCCTAGGCCCAACCCCTCCTCTTGACGAGAGCTCCTCACCGGCGCCTTCAGCGCCGGTTGGAGTTTCTGGCGCCCACGCGGGTCCTAGTATGGGCCAGGCCCACAAACACGAAGCAGTGCAATACAGTAGTAGCGTGAAAAAGAAAACTCCAAAAATACAACTCTGCTATGGAATCGAACTAGCGACCCTTACCTCTAGTAAGTGGTTGGCTTACCACTCGAGCTACTACGGAATTGTGAAATGTTGCAGCACCACGATACATAAGAACACAGCCCGTCGGTTTTTGAATTATTTGAAATCATTTTTAAAAAACGCGATTTGTTTTGACAAAAATGTGACATTTTTTATAAATTACATAGATTTTAGAAAGAATCACGAATTTTCAAAAAAGTTCATCAATCTTCAAAAAAATTCACAAAATCTGAAAATGTTCATCAATTTTTTAAAAAGTCCAGAAAATCCAAAAAATTGTTCATTCATTTTTAACAAAAAGTTCATCGATTCTCAGAAAAGATCTTCATCAATTTTCAAAAGAGTTCATCGATTTGAGAAAAGTTCAAAAAATTGATTTTGAAAAATAGTTCACAAAAATAAAAAAATCCATCGATTTTGGAAAAAAGTTCACCAAAATTGAAAAAAGTTCATTGAATTCAAAAAACTTCATCCAATTCGAAAAAGTTCATCCAATTCAAAAAATAGTTCATTGATTATCAATTTGAAAAAAGTTCATTCAAATGAACAAAAGAAAAAACACCGAACAAAACTGTTCAGAGTACAAAAGAAAAATGAAAAAAAAAGACATGAGAAGAAAAGAGTAAACAAGATGTCAGTGGACACTTGAGTTAAGCATTGTAGGGTGGTTAGTGTATGTGGTTAACAACGAGTAGGTCACGAGTTCGATTCCCGCCGTCGCATTGCATTTTTGTGCTTTGCAATAGAAAAAAGAGAAGGGACGATGGGCCGAGCCCAAGAAGACGCATGAAGGAGGGAGGGGTGTGCGCAAGCGGGCGCCGAATAGGATCTTGCCCTCTTGACCTCTCCCTCTCGTCCTCCGCACCGCCGGCACTCTCACACACGCACGCATCGAGCCAGGGAGAGGAGCTCCCTAGCCCCCTCGATCGATCCATCTCTCGATCCCTTCCTCTCTCTCCGTGCGCCGCACACCCACACACACCTCCTCTGCGCCCTTCCCCTCAGGCCACGCCTCTGCTCCGTCGCGCCTCCCGTTTCGGTTGCCCGCCGATGCCTACCTCGCGGTTCCGCTCCGCCGTCTGCCGACGCCGGCGAGCAGGATCTCCGCATCGAGCTCCTCTGCCTCGGCCTAATGGCCGCCCTCGCTCATTAACAGCCCCTGCCTCCCCATATCCTCCTCGCGGAACTTCAAGCCCGACAGCTCGCCGGAGGAGCTAGCCTCCTCGCCAGTGACCTGCAGTTCCAGCAGACCCGGCGCGCCCTCTCCTTCCCTTCCTGCCTCGTCCTCGGTGCCCTGCGCGCACGACGGTGCCCCGTCTCCTCGCGCCGGCCCCGCCACCAAGTCCCGCCGCTGGAGCTCGCCTTCATCCCGACGCCGGCCGGATCAGGTCCCTACTTACCGCGCCCTGCCGGATCCGCCCTCGCGTGACCCGGATCCGCCGCCGCCGCTCATCCATGGCGCCATGGCCTCTGCCTCTTTTGGCCAACCCGTTGCTGCCGTGCCATATTGTGCGTGCTCTCCACTGCCTAGCACTGTTGACGTCAAGACCATGGCCACAACAACATGGGTGCCAAGTTCCTCTTCCGAAGTTGTCAAGTGCACGAGGACCTTGAGTACGACTACATGATGACGCGTCAAGTACCTCTATCGCCGTCTCCGGATCGCCAAGTCCAGCGACGCCAAGTTCCCCTCCGACCAGCATACAATTACCATCGTGGTGCATTTCGCCAAGTCCACTACAACGTGTACCACTATGGTCGACCCGAACATCTATGAACTGTGTACCACTACCGTCGCCGTGGATCCGACAAGATCTGTGTACAACTACTTCCACTACGACCGTCACGAGAACGTCTACTTCCTCTACTTTGCACCGACTCGACCTGCTTCGAAACGCACGCTTCAAAGGTATAACCACCGAGATGAATGATCGTGAACGAATGCTTTGTTGTATGAGATGCTCGTGTTTGCATCGTGTCCGAATTGTCTCTTGCACGTTCCTCGTTTTCATGCCACCGACATGTGGGACACCCGGTATCCGGGATCACTCCCCGTCACACTTGCATGTTTGCACATCCACAATTTATCTTGCATCGATATCTCGACGATTTGTCGGATCATCGAAATGTTGCCGTGGCAACATTTCCGTTGTCATTGCCGTGGCACCCCTTTCATTCCTCCATGGTGACCAAATGTTTCATACCATGCTCATGTCAACATTTTTATAAAATTGCATATAACTTGTTTATGTCATCCGCATCATGATAACCATATTTAAATGCTTGAAACTGTTGTTTGCATCATATCGATAAATGACATATGGGGACTTTTCGGAATTGTTGTTTGTGTTTCCAGCCTCATTTGAACTTGCCTAAATAGTTAGTTTAATTATGCTTCACCTCTTGCCATGTTTAACAACATTTAAACTTGTTGAGTTCATAACCGAGAGAGAACTAAATAAGTCATGTGGTGTTTCGTCAATATGCAAGTATTGTTTGTTGCACTTTGCCATGCCATGCCTCTTTAAATCAGACATACATCATACTTGATTGTGCATCATGCCATATTTATGCTAGTGTGTTTACCATGTTGTTTGCTTCTTTCCGGTTTGCTTCTCTCGTTAGCTTCGGTTTCGTTCCGGAGTTGTGAGGATTTGTTCAACTACGTCTGTTTGTCTTCTTCATGAATTCGGTCTTCTTCCTAGCGGGATTTCAGGCAAGATGACCATTACCCTCGATATCACTTCTATCTTTGCTTGCTAGTTGCTATGTTCTATCGCTATGTTGCGCTACCTATCATTTGTTTACCATGCCTCCCATATTGCCATGCCAAACCTCTAACCCACCTTCCTAGAAAACCGTTGTTTGGCTAAGTTATCGCTTTTGCTCAGCCCCTCTTATAGCGTTGTTAGCTGCAGTGAAGTTGAAGATTGCTCCATGTTGGAACATGTTTATGTTGGGATATCATAATATCTCTTATTTTAATTAATGCATCTATATACTTGTTAAAGGGTGAAAGGCTCGGCCTTATGCCTGGTGTTTTGTTTCACTCTTGCTGCCTTAGTTTCCGTCATGTTGGTGTTATGTTTCTTGATTTTGCGTTCCTTACGCGGTCGGGTTTATGGGAACCCCTTGACAGTTCGCCTTCAATAAAACTCCTCCAGCAAGGCCCAACATTGGTTTTCCATTTGCCTAACAACCTATAACCCTCCCTTGGGGTCTGCAGCCCCGAGGGTCATCTTTATTTTAACCCTCCGGGCCAGTGCTGCTCCGAGTGTTGGTCCGAAACGGGCAGACTGTGGATCCACCGCGGGGCAACTCGAGGTCTGGTTTTACTCGTAGGCTGACCTATCTGTTGTGCCATGAGAACGAGATATGTGCAGCTCCTATCGGGATTTCTCGGCACAGTCGGGCGGTCTTGCTGGTCTTGTTTTACCATTGCTGAAATGTCTTGTAATCGGGATTCCGAGTCTGATCGGGGCTTTCCGGGAGAAGGAATATCATTCGCTGATCGTGAGAGCTTGTGATGGGCTAAGTTGGGACACCCCTGCAGGGTATAAACTTTCGAGAGCCGTGCCCGCGGTTATGTGGCAGATGGGAATTTGTTAATATCCGGTCGTAGAGAACTTGACACTTGACTTAATTAAAACGCATCAACCGCGTGTGTAGCCGTGATGGTCTCTTCTCGGCGGAGTCCGGGAAGTGAACACGGTTTGGGTTATGTTTGAACGTAAGTAGTTTCAGGATCATTTCTTGATCACTTCTAGTTTCATGACCGTTGCGTACCTTCTCATCTTACTCTGGTACTCGTATGTTAGCCATCATTTTCTGCTTAGCGCTTGCTGCAGCTCCACCTCATTATCACATCCTACCCATAAGCTTAAATAGTCTTGATCTTGCGGGTTTTGAGATTGCTGAGTCCTCGTGACTCACAAGATACTACCAAAACAGTTACAGGTGCTGATGATACCAGTGCAGGTGATGCCACCGAACTCAAGTGGGAGTTCGACGAGGTCCTTGGCCGTTGCTACGTGTCTTTTCCTGATGATCAGTAGTGGAGCCCAGTTGGGATGATCGGGGATCTAGCATTTGGGTTATCTTCTTTTTTTGGATTTGTTCGTAGCCGGACTATGTGTGTACTTTGAATGACGTATGAATTATATGATCTCTGTGTGAAGTGGCGATTGTAAGCAAACTCTAATTATCCCTTTCTTATTCATTACATGGGATTGTGTGAAGATGACCCTTCTTGTGACAAAACCACAATGCGGTTATGCCTCTAAGTCGTGCCTCAACTCGTGGGAGATATAGCCGCATCGTGGGCGTCATAATTAGCCAGGGAACTAATAGCCTTAATTTTTTTGGGTTAGCTTCAATACCCCGTTGAGAAACCAGAAAGCCCAAAAGCTTACCTGTTGGCACATCAAAAACACACTTGGTCGGGTTAAGCATCATCTTGTAGACTCGGAGATTGTCAAAGGTCTCCTTCAAATCATCTATCAAAGTTTTCTTCTTTCTGGATTTCACCACAATATCATCCACATAAGCATGAACATGCGCCCAATCTGATCATGAAAACTATTCTGCACACAACGCTGATAAGTCGCCTGGGCACTCTTGAGCCCGAAAGGCATAGACACATAGCAGAAGGCTCCAAAAGGAGTGATGAAAGTCGTCTTCTCCTGGTCCTTAACCACCATCTTGATCTGATGATAACCAGAATTAGCATCCAGAATGCTCAAACGCTCACAACCCGCCGTAGCATCAGTAATTTGATCAATACGAGGGAGAGCAAAAGGATCAGCCAGAGAGGCCTTGTTTAAGTCCGTGTACTCCACACACATACACCAAGTGCCATTCTTCTTAAGTACCAGCACCGGGTTAGCCAACCACTCAAGATGAAAGACTCCAACAATGAACCCAACCGCCAAGAGGCGGGCCACTTCTTCACCAATGGCCTTACGCTTGTCCTCATTAAAGCGACGAAGGAATTGCTTGACCGGCTTAAACTTTGGATCAATATTAAGAGTGTGCTCAGCGAGTTCCCTCGGTACACCTGGCATATCAGAAGGTTTCCATGCAAAGATGTCCCGATTCTCACGGATGAACTCAATGAGCGCGCTTTCCTATTTTGGATACTCGCCAGGAACGAAGTCAACTAGCTTAGTGTCATCGGCTGACTTAAACTTCAATACCAGGTCATGCTCTCAAGTTGGCTTTTTCAAAGATGTCATATCCGCCGGGTCAACATTGTCTTTCTCGAACTTCGACTCCTTTGTTGCGCAAAACAGACTCAGCATAAGCAACATCACCTTCTTCACACTCCAAAGCTATTTTCCGGTTTCCATGCACTGTGATGGTCCCCTTGTAACCCGGCATCTTGAGCTGTAGATAAAGATAACATGGCCGTGCCATGAACTTGGCATAAGCTAGCCGTCCAAACAAAGCGTGATACGCGATTTTAATCTTGACCACTTCAAAGGTTAGCCTCTCGGCCCTGGAATCATGTTCATCCCCAAAGGCTACTTCCAAATCGATCTTGCCTACAGGATACACCGACTTACCAGGTACCACTCCATGGAAAACAGTATTGGATGGCCTAAGATTCTTATTAGTAACCCCATACGACGGAAAGTATCATAGTAAAGGATATTAATGTTGCTACCTCCATCCATGAGTGCCTTAGTGACTTGTACCCTCCAACCTGAGGCGCCACTACCAAACCCAAATGACCCTGATTATCAACCCGGGGCGGTTGATCCTCTCGACACCACACAATGGGCTACTCAGACCATCGTAAGTAACGAGGAATCACCGGCTCAACGGTGTTCACAGCCCTTTTATGGAGCTTTTGATCCTGCTTGCATAGACTCATGGTGAAGACATGATACTACCCACTATTCAACTGCTTTGGACTACTCTGATAACCAGACTGCTGCTGCTGTTGAGCCCCCTGACCAGGCTATTGATTATAACCACCCCGATTGCCTTGATTACCCTGGCCCTGGAAATCAGAATTAGAACCACCACCACCGTAACCCGGACCATGAGAACCGGACCCTGAGCCGCCGCCCGGCCCATGATTATTCTAAAAAAGATCAGAATTTTTGTACTCTTTCATAATGAAGCAATCCTTCCAGAGGTGAGCGGACGGCCTTTCCCATGTACTATGCTTCGAGCAGGGCTGATTCATCATCTGCTCAAGATTGAAACTTGACCCTCCAAACCCGGGAGGTTGCTTTCCCTTACGATGCTGACCATTATTCTGCGTGTTGGTATTAGCACAAAATCCAAACTATTAACAGCCTTGCACTTACCATTGCCCCCCTGATTCACCGGGTTATGATGCTGCCCCTTGGTGTTGCCACTCTTCTTTCCCTTTCCAGGCTTTTCATCATCAGACTCGGGGTCCATGGTACCATCAGAGCCGGCATACTTAACCAGAGCCGCCATCAGCTCCCCCATGTCGCTGCAGTGGCGCTTGAGCCGCCCTAGCTTCAATACTGCTGAGCCGTCATTGATGCGATCCGATGAGTGCAGGATAGTTGAGACACGGCGCACCCAAAGGGTTGTTGACTCACCCTCTTCCTGGACACAGGCGTCCAAATCGACAATTGACATAGACTGCTTGCACATATCTTAAAAAATTTAAATAAACTGGGCTTTTAACTCGGCCCATGACCCAATGGAGTTTGTAGGTAGCCCTTTCAACAAAGTGCGGGCCGTCCCATCCAACATCATGGTGAAATACTTAGCACACGCCGCATCGCTAAAATCCAGCAGTTCCATGGCCATTTCGTAACTCTCAACCCAAGCTTCAGGGGGTAAGTCAGCAGTGTAGTTAGGCACCTTGCGAGGACCCTTCAAATCCGTAGGCAAACGCTCATTACGTAGAGACGACACTAAACATGGCACACCCAAAGTTCTGAAGGTCATTCATGTCTCCACCGAATTTGTAGGATGAGCCGGAGAATGCTGACGATCCGCGTACTGAGCCGCCAACTCAGCCTCCCGACGCGCTCTACCCTGATCCACCACATTTTGAGCATTAGCTCCACCACGTGTCGGGTCATGCCCACAGGGCGGGTTGCGGTTTCGTCCATTGCTTCACACGGCCGTCTCATCAATATGCCTGCTATAACTTTTGCTTGGACATGGCGTGGAGTGGATACGGTCCTGACTGTATGAATAAGCCTGTTGAGCCACGACCGTCTGGAGCAGCTCCCCGGCTCATCGTATTTCCATCGCTGCCGGTGGTTCGCCTTTAACCGGTAGAGCCGCCAGTCGTGTCGCCACAACAATCATGTTATCCAAAGGATTAGAATAATGACCCGGTGGTGTCGGTACATACTGAGGGGGAGTAGTATTCAGATGGGGCGGCTCTGTCGTGCTCGGCTAAGCCGGCGCTCCAGCCCCAGGTGCTTCAACCCGGTTTATCTCTGGTTGGTTACTGGTCCTGCTCCAGGCGTGCTAAAGAGGTTTCTTGCCTCGTAAACTGAAGGTAGACGAGACTGATGCCTCCTCCTCATGACTTCATTTGAAGCGTTTTGATCCATCATCAGCCGGAAAGCCTCTGATTGAATCCGTTGTGCCCGAGCATCTAAAGTAGCCCGTTCCGTGGCCATCCTGACGTTCTCTGCATTCAGCTCCTCCTTGGCCTATGCTATCTCATCACGCAATTTTGCAACCTCCGTGTTGTGCTGAACTTGATTTGCTGGGTTAACCTCCGATGTTAACAATGTTG
This sequence comes from Triticum dicoccoides, assembly GCF_002162155.2. Lineage (NCBI taxonomy): Eukaryota > Viridiplantae > Streptophyta > Magnoliopsida > Poales > Poaceae > Triticum > Triticum dicoccoides. The sequence continues at coordinate 486,899,166 of NC_041383.1, read as the reverse complement.
TCAAATTATCCAACAAGTCGGTCAAAACCTGAGCCGGCAGGCGCACAGGGCCTCCTGCCCCGGCTGCCATTGTCGTTGCTGACCCGGAGATCATTGCTGCCGCAGTCGAAGAATTCTGCGTTGGCCGTGTACCAGCCATGAAAATCGCAACCCTATTTGGCAGCTCATAAGGGTCCAGAATACTGTTGCCATCGGAATAGCCCCCAAGCCGGCCATCTTGCAGTTGGTACAGCGAATCAGTTTCGCCAGTGGATGACTCACCATCAGAGTAGACAACCGTTCCACCACTAGACACAAATCTATCCTCAGATTCTGCCCCAAGGATGAATCCCACGAAGGCACGCTTCACAACGGGATGAACTTCGGCAGGTCACGCATGCTGAGCCGTCTCGATGATGTCGGTGCAGATGTCTGGCTCAGGGCCCGGTTCGCCGTTCTTGCCGATGAAGACGTGGATTCCGTCGAAGGGGACCCGATACCAGTACTCAATTGAGCCGGCCTTGGGGCCCCAGCCTGCATCATCGATGTAGAGCTTGCTGCGACGACTCTTGGTCATCCGGCCACAGTGTATCCCTTGATCCCTTCGAAGCTGCCCTTCAAGAACTCGAAACCACCGTATGCTAGCCCCACGGTGGGTGCCAACCGTCGGGGAATTGTCACAGCAGATGTCCTAGTGTGAGGACTTAGTCGTGGAGCCATCGCAACTAGGTTAGCTTAAAGGGTTTAAACGGGACAAAGGACACAGGGAGTTTATACCGGTTCTGCCCCTTCGGTGAAGCTAAAGGCCTAATCCAGTTTGAGGTGTATTGCTTATGTCTTGATAACCAGGGAGCGAATCCGCTTGAACTAGCTTTCGATCTCTTGTTTGTTGCCCTAAACCGCCGCCGGGTCATCCCTTTATATACACAAGTTGATGCCCCCCGGCTCACGGAGTCCCAGCCGGCTCATAAACAACGGGTCCGGCTCAATGACTAAGCATACTTGCCTTACAATATAAGTTATACACAAATGGCGGTTTATCCCTATGAGCCTTAAGTCACCTTTAGGATTTGGGCCCTTAACAAGTCTCCTTCATGAACCGCCATCTTCAACATCTTCACGGGCTTTGTATTGATGAACCACCATTGGTATAACCTGGCCCCTCCTGGGCGGGTCATACCCAATAGTCATATCCCAAACACCGGAGATTTGCGGTGGGAGATTCGGTCAGGGATTTTATCCACTGGTGTAAAAGGTTTGGTGATAGAGCTCCAGGTCTCAGATCCCCTTTCTCTTCTCTCGACTCCCTCGCTTCTCCCTTCCATCCGAGTGTGTGACGATGGTGAAAGGCTCCATGGCGAAGGCAGAGAGGGCGAAGAAGGCGGGAAAGGCCACCTCTTCTAGTTCGGGTGCAGCGGCTGACGGTGCGTCGGGGGACTGGCTCCCGTCGCATGTTTCCTCTCGGCGACTGGAGGACTTAGCGGCGGAGGGACTCATCCCGCACAAAGGATGGCGTCGCCCGGGCACGGGGGAGATCGAGCCGGCGCCTGAGGTGGACGAGCCCGTCCTGCTCGTCACCTACGTCGAGCGAGGTTTCTCGATACCTCCTCACCCTTTCTTCCGAGCGTTCCTCGATTTCTTCAGTGCTCAACTCCATCACCTTCCTCCCAACGCCATTATTTATCTTTTCGGCTTTATCTTCCTTTGTGCGAACTTCTTTGTTGCCACCCCCACTGGGGCCTTTTCAAATTGTAAGTGCATCTAGTGCCCCTTAGTGATTTTGGTGTATTGAAGACTTATAGGTTAAGGGACTAATATGTTTGTGAGTGTACACATGTTGTATAAGTCGATGAGGAGTTTGATATTTACGATGGAAGTCGACCCCTAAAAATGTATGTCTTCAGTTTAAGACTTTGATTTTCTTGAAGACTTTGAAAATGAGGAAATTGGTGTGACCTTGAAGACTTGGATATTCATGCGAGGACTATGAAGCGTGAAGACTTTTGTTTTTGTAGTTTCATTTTCTCTTTCTTGAGTCATAGGAAACACCGTACTGTTAAAGGGGTCGAGGTAAAACTAAGGAAACACTTTCCAAGTAATGCTCATCTCAAAGCCTACACTTACCCAATCATTTCAAGTGAATCCATTGGAAATCTCATACAGTTCAGTCAATTTCTTCAGTGACAGGAACCAAGATCTTCTGTTCTCTGAAGAATTTGTTCTGAATGAGGAGTTAGAAATTCGCTAGTGCGGATTTCCTACAAAGTGAGGAACATGATAGACCTGAGGAATTTGGAAGCCACCGTTGCTGTGCTACGTGCTACCTCTTGAGCTTGCGTTGGTTTTTCCCTTGAAGAGGAAAGGGTGATGCAACAAAGTAACGTAAGTATTTCCCTCAGTTTTTGAGAACCAAGGTATCAATCCAGTAGGAGATGACACACAAGCCACCTAGTACCTGCACAAACAATCAAAAACCTTGCAACCAATGCGATAAAGGGGTTGTCAATCCCTTCACGGTCACTCGCAAAATTGAGATCTAATAGAGATAGTAAAGTAAATACTTTTTGTATTTTTATTGTATAGATTGGAAAGTAAAGATTGCAAAATAGTAAACTAGATTTAAAGAGATGCAATATAATGGAAAAGAGATGTAATATAATAGAAAATAAACTCGGGGGCCATAGGTTTCACTAGTGGCTTCTCTCAAGATAACATGCATTACGGTGGGTGAACAAATTATTGTCGAGCAATTGATAGAAAATCACATAATTATGAAGATATCTACGGCAATGATCGTGAACATAGACATCACGTCCGTGTCAAATAGACCGAAACATTTCTGCATCTACTACTATTACTCCACACATCGGCCGCTATCCAGCATGCATCTAGAGTATTAAGTTCATAAGAACGGAGTAGCGCATTAAGCAAGATGACATGATGTAGAGGGATAAACTCAAGCAATATGATATAAACCCCATCATTTTATCCTCGATGGCAACAATACAATACGTGCCTTGCTACCCCTACTATCACTGGGAAAGGACACCGCAAGATTGAACCCAAAGCTAAATACTCTCCCATTGCAATAAAGATCAATCTAGTAGACCAAACTAAACCGATAATTCAAAGAGACTTGCAAAGATATCAAATCATGCATATAAGAATTCAGAGAAGAACCAAATAATATTCATAGATAATCTTGTTAATAAATCCACAATTCATCGGATCTTGGCAAACACACCGCAAAAGAGTATTGCATCGAATAGATCTCCAAGAACATCAAGAAGAACTTTGTGTTGAGAAGAAAAGAGAGAGAAGAAAGATTGAAGACAGTCTTTGTTAGGGTTTGATCCCTAGTATCCACTATCTTTTGTTAGGGTTTGATCCCTAGTATCCACTATCTTCCGAGATTGATGTTGCTAGTATTCCCAAGCTTAATTCCTGCTCGTCCTCGAGTAGGTAAATGATAAAAACAGAATTTTTGATGTGGAATGCTACCTAGCATATTTATCAATGTAATTTTCTTTATTGTGGCATGAATGTTCAGATCCGAAAGATTGAAGACAAAAGTTTAATATTGACATAAAAACAATAATACTTCGAGCATACTAACAAAGCAATCATGTCTTCTCAAAATAACATCTCCAAAGAAAGCTATCCCTGCAAAATCATATAGTCTGGTTATGCTCTATCTTCATCACATAAAATATTTAATCATGCACAACCCCGATAACAAGCCAAGCAATTGTTTCATACTTTTGATGTTCTCAAACTTTTTCAATCTCCACGCAATACATGAGCGTGAGCCATGGATATAGCACTATAGGTGGAATAGAATGGTGGTTGTGGAGAAGACAAAAAGGAGAAGATAGTCTCACATCAACTAGGCGTATCAACAAGCTATGGAGATGCCCATTAATAGATATCAATGTGAGTGAGTAGGGATTGCCATGCAACGGATGCACTAGAGCTATAAGTGTATGAAAGCTCAACCAAACAAACTAAGTGGGTGTGCATCCAACTTGCTTGCTCACGAAGACCTAGGGCACTTTTGAGGAAGCCCATCACCGGAATATACAAGTCAAGTTCTATAATGTGAAATTCCCACTAGTATATGAAAGTGACAACATAGGAGACTCTCTATCATGAAGATCATGGTGCTACTTTGAAGCACAAGTGTGGTAAAAGGATAGTAGCATTGCCCCTTCTCTCTTTTTCTCATTTATTTTTTATTTGGGCCTTTTCTCTCTTTTTTTCTTTTTTTATTTAGTTTGGAGTCTCATCGCGACTTGTGGGGGAATCATAGTCTCCATCTTCATTTCCTCACTGGGACAATGCTCTAATAATGAACATCATCACACTTCTATTTACTTACAACTCAAGAATTACAACTCAATACTTAGAACAAAATATGACTCTATGTGAATGCCTCCGGCGGTGTACCGGGATGTGCAATGATTCAAGAGTGACATGTATGAAAAATTATGAACGGTGGCTTTGCCAAAAATACGATGTCAACTACATGATCATGCAAGGCAACATGACAATGATGGAGCGTGTCATAATAAATGGAAAAGTGGAAAGGTGCATGGCAATATATCTCGGAATGGCTATGGAAATGCCATAATAGGTAGTTATAGTGGCTGTTTTGAGGAAGGTATATAGTGGGTGTATGGTACCAGCGAAAGTTGCGCTGCACTGGAGAGACTAGCTATGGTGGAAGGGTGAGAGTGCGTATAATCCATGGACTCAACATTAGTCATAAAGCACTCACATACTTATTGAAAAAAATTATTAGTTATCAAAACAAAGTACTACACTCATGCTCCTAGGGGGATAGATTGGTAGGAAAAGACCATCCCTCGTCCCCGACCGCCACTCATAAGAAAAAAAAATCATGCTCCAACTTCATCACATAACGGTTCACCATACGTGCATGCTACGGGAATCACAAACTTTAACACAAGAATCTCTAAAATTCACAACTACTCTACTAGCATGACTCTAATATCACCATCTTAATATCTCAAAACAATCATAAAGAATCAAACCTTTCATAGTATTCAATGCACATCATATGAAAGTTTTTATTATACCCATCTTGGATGCCTATCATATTAGGACTAGTTTTATAATCAAAGCAAATTACCATGCTGTTCTAAAAGACTCTCAAAATAATGTAAGTGAAGCATGAGAGATCAACATTTTTTATAAAATAAAACCACCACCGTGCTCTAAAAAGATATAAGTGAAGCACTAGAGCAATATTGTCTAGCTCAAAAGATATAAGTGAAGCATATAGAGTATTCCAATAAATTCTGATTCATGCGTGTCTCTCCCAAAAGGTGTGTACAGCAAGGATGATTGTGGTAAACTAACAATCAAAGACTCAAATCATACAAGACGCTCCAAGAAAAACACATATCATGTGGTGAATAAAAATATAGCCTCAAGTAAAGTTATCGATAGACGAAGACGAAAGAGGGGATGCCTTCCGAGGCATCCTCAAGCTTAGGCTTTTGGTTGTCCTTGAATTTTACCTTGGGGTGCCTTGGGCATCGCCAAGCTTAAGAATGAATTCATTACAATACCTTGCCACTCCTTATTCGAAAATCCATCAAATCTTTACCCCAAAACTTGAAAACTTCACAACACAAAACTTCAACAGAAAATCTCATGAGCTCCGTTAGTATAAGGAAATAAACCACCACTTTAAGGTATTGTAATGAATTCATTCTTTATTTATACTGGTGTTAAACCTACTATATTCCAACTTCTCTATGGTTCATACCCCCCGATACTACTCATAGATTCATCAAAATAAGCAAACAATACACGAAAAATAGAATCTGTCAAAAACAGAACAGTCTGTAGCAATCTGTAACTTCTGAATACTTCTATAACTCTAATTTTTTTGAAATAAATTGGTGGACGTGCGTAATTTGTCTATTAATCATCTACAAAGGAATCAACCTAAAAGCACTCTTCAGTAAAAAATGACAGCTATTCTCGTGAACGCAAAAGTTTGTGTTTTTTACAGCAAGATCGCAAAGACTTCACCCAAGTCTTCCCAATGGTTCTACTTGGCACAAACACTAATTAAAACATAAAGCCACATCTAAACAGAATCTAGATGAATTATTTATTACTAAACAGGAGCAAAAAGCAAGGAACAAAAATAAAATTGGGTTGCCTCCCAACAAGCGCTACCGTTTAACGCCCCTAGCTAGGCATAAAAACACGAATAGATCTAGGTATTACCATCTTTGGTATGCAATCCATAAGTGGCTCTCATAATAGATTCATAAGGCAATTAAATTTTCTTACTAGGGAAGTGTTCCATGCCTTTCCTTAATGGAAATTGGAATCTAGTATTTCCTTCTTTCATATCAATAATTGCACAAATCGTTCTAAGGAAAGGTCTACCAAGAATAATAGGACATGTAGGATTGCAATCTATATCAAGAACAATGAAATCTACGGGCACATAATTCCTATTTGAAACAATAAGAACATCATTAATCCTTCCCATAGGTTTCTTAATGGTGGAACTCGTAAGATGCAAATTTAAAGAACAATCATCAAATTCACGGAAACCTAGCACATCACACGAAGTTTTTTGGAATCGTGGAAACACTAGCACCCAAATAACACAAAGAATAGCATTCATAATATTTAATCTTATTCTTAATAGTAGGTTCCCACTTATCATAAAGTTTTTTAGGGATAGAAACTTCTAGTTCAAGCTTTTCTTCATAAGATTGCATCAAAGCATCAACGATATGTTTAGTAAAAGCTTTATTTTGATTATAAATATGAGGATAATTTAACACAGATTGCAACAAGGAAATACAATCTATTAAAGAACAATTATTATAATTAAATCCCTTGAAATCCAAAATAGTGGTTTCATCGCTATGTAAAGTTTTGACCTCTTCAATCCCACTTTTATCATTTTTTGCATCTAGACCTAGAAACTCCGAATCATTTGGACACCTTTAAATAAAGTTGACTCATCTCAAATCCCATATTTATCAAGATTAATATTGGAGAACAAAGATTTAATAGGAGTCACATCAATCACTTTTAGATCTTCATCATTATTATCACGAAAACTAGAAGAACACGCTTTCACAAACCAATCTTTTTTAGCACGCATCCTAGCGGTTCTTTCTTTGCACTCATCAATGGAAATTTTCATGGCTTTGAGAGACTCATTGATATCATGCTTAGGTGGAATAGATCTAAGTTTCAAAGAATCAACATCAAGAGAAATTCTATCCATGTTCCTAGCCAACTTGTCAATCTTAAGCAAGTTTTCTTCAATCAAAACATTGAAATTCTTTTGCAAACTCATAAATTCTTTAACATTATTCTCAATATCAGAGGACATCTTATTAAAATTTCCATAATAGTTGTTGTAGGAATTACCATAATTATTAGAGTAATTACTAGGACACGACCTAGAATTAAAATTGCCTCTATACGCATTGTTACCAAAATTGTTCCTACCAATAAAATTCACATCCATAGATTCATTAGTATTCTCAATCAAAGTGGACAACGGCATATCATTAGGATTAGAAGAAATGCTTTTATTAGCAAACATTTTCATAAGTTCATCCATCTTTCCACTCAAAACATTAATTTCTTCAATTGCATGGACTTTTTTTACTAGTAGATCTTTCGGTGTGCCATTGAGAATAGTTAACCATAATATTATCTAGGAGTTTAGTAGCTTCTCCTAAAGTGATTTCCATAAAAGTGCTCCCCACGACCGAATCTAAAAGATTTCTAGAAGCAAAATTCAATCCGGCATCAAATTTTGTATAATCATCCACAAATTCAAACCATGTTTAGGGCAATTACGTATCATTAGTTTCATCCTCTCCCAAGCTTAACATGCTCATGATCAAGTTGCTTAACATTCATAATATCGTTCCTAAGGGAGATGATTTTAGCGGGAGGAAAATACTTAGAGATAAAAGCATCTTTGCACGTATGCCATGAATCGATACTATTTTTAGGCAAAGAAGAGAACCAAGTTTTAGCACGATCTCTAAGCAAAAACGGAAATAGCTTCAATTTAACAATATCATTATCAACATCTTTCTTATTTTGCATATCACACAAATCAACGAAGTTGTTTAGATGTGTTGCGACATCTTCACTAGGAAGGCCAGAAAATTGATCTTTCATAACAAGATTCAACAAAACGGTATTAATTTCTCAAGATTCAGCATCGGTAGTAGGAGCAATTGGAGTGCTAATAAAATCATTGTTGTTGGTATTGGAAAAGTCACACAATTTAGTATTATCTTGAGCCATCGTGACAAACAATCAATCCAACACACAAGCACACAAGAAGCAAGAAAAAAGAGATGAATGGAAGAGGGGCGAAGAAAAGGCAAAGGTTTTAAAAATTGTTTTAGAAGTGGGGGAGAGGAAAATGAGAGGCGAATGGCAAATAATGTAATGCGAGGGAGAAGAGTTTATGATGGGTACTTGGTATGGCTTGACTTGACGAAGATCTCCCCGGAAACAACACCAGAAATCCTTCTTGCTGCCTCTTGAGCTTGTGTTGGTTTTCCCTTGAAGAGGAAAGGGTAATGCAGCAAAGTAGCATAAGTATTTCCCTCAGTTATTGAGAAGCAAGGTATCAATCTAGTAGGAGACGATGCACAAGTCACCTAGTACCTGCATAAACAATCAAGAAACTTGCAACCAACGCGATAAAGGGGTTGCTAATCCCTTCACGGTCACTCGCAAAAGTGAGATCTAATAGAGATAGTAAAGTAAATATTTTTGGAATTTTTGTTGTATAGATTGGAAAGTAAATATTGCAAAATAGTAAACTAGATTTAAAGAGATGCAATATAATGGAAAAGAGATGTAATGTAATAGAAAAGAGACCCGAGGGCCATAGGTTTCACTAGTGGCTTCTCTCAAGATATCATATATTATGGTGGGTGAACAAATTACTGTCGAGCAATTGATAGAAAAACGCATAATTATGAAGATATCTAAGGCAATGATCATGAACATAGCATCATGTCCGTGTCAAGTAGACCGAACCGATTCTGCATCTACTACTATTACTCCACACATCGACCGCTATCTAGCATGCATCTAAAGTATTAAGTTCATAAGAACGGAGTAACCCATTAAGCAAGATGACATGATGTAGAGGGATAAAGTCAAGCAATATGATATAAACCCCATCTTTTTATCCTCGATGGCAACAATACAATACGTGCCTTGCTGCCCCTACTACCACTGGGAAAGGACACCACAAGATTGAACCCAAAGCTAAGCAATTCTCCCATTGCAAGAAAGATCAATCTAGTAGGCCAAACTAAACCGATAATTCGAAGAGACTTGCAAAGATATCAAATAATGCATATAAGAATTCAGAGAAGAACCAAATAATATTCATAGATAATCTTGTTCATAAATCCACAATTCATCGGATCTCGGCAAACACACCGCAAAAGAGTATTACATCGAATAGATCTCGAAGAACAACGAGGAGAACTTTGTATTGAGAATCAAAGAGAGAGAAGAAGCCATCTAGCTGATAACTATGGACCCGAAGGTCTGTGGTAAACTACTCACGCTTCATCGGAGAGGCAATTGTGTTGATGTAAAAGCCCTCCGTGATCAAATCCCCCTCTGGCAGATCGCCGGAAAAGGCCCCAAGATGGGATCTCACGGGTACAGAAGGTTGCAGTGGTGGAAAACTGTTTTCGTGGCTCCCCCTGATGTTTCTAGGGTATAAGAGTATATATAGGCGAAAGAAGTACGTCGGTGGAGCTACAAGGGGCCCATGAGGGTGGGGGGTGCGTCTAACCCCCTGGGTGCGCCCTCCTGCCTTGTGGATGCCTCGTGGCGTTTCTGACTTCAACTCCAAGTCTTCTGGTTTGCTTTCGGTCCAAGAAAGATCATCGTGAAGGTTTTATTACGTTTGGACTTCGTTTGGTATTCCTTTTTTGCAAAACTCTAAAATAGGCAAAAAGACAGAAACTTGCACTAGGCCTCCGGTTAATAGGTTAGTCCCAATTATAATATAAAAGAGCATATTAAAGCCCATTAAACATCCAAAACAGATAATATAATATCATGGAACAATAAAAAATGTAGATATGTTGGAGACGTATCACTATGCGCCAGCTGTCCAATATATCCTACTCGCCTCGTAGTCATATCATTGAAGGGCACTTATGTCTTATCATGTCGGGTTGCTCCCTAGGCTATAAATAGCCGCCCCTACAACCACTAGCTGGTTTGCTGCTCCGAGAGAAACTGACACTTGTCATTGAGAGAATCCCATCCTTCGAGGACTTTGAGCAAAAATCATCAAGTGAGGAAAAATTAAAACCAAACACCTACAACCCAAAGTGATTGAGCATCATTGAAGAGATTGTTCCTGTGTGGAACCGACGCCTTGTTACCTTTGAGGACTGTGCATCCTCCAGATGGTTAGGCATCATGGTCTAGATCATCCAAGAGGAATTGTGGATCGCCAAGTGACCAAGTCTGTGAAGGTTTGGAAGTCACCTAAAGAATTACCACGAGTGATTGGGCGAGGTCTATGTGACTTTAGCTCAAGGAGAATACGGTGAGGATTGTGTGTCCTCAGGTTTAAATACCCAGCCGCTCCAACCAGATGTACAAATGTCACAACTGTTGGGACTGGTCTACCAAATCATTGTCTTCACAAAGCTACTGGTTCTATCTCCTCAACCCTTTCATTTCTTCATTCATGTGTTGATGAACCTGATTGTTACTGTTTGAAGACTTTGACTTTGACTTTCTCAATTTCCTCAACCCTATTTCTTCACTCACTTTGTCTTCAGCCTGCTTATCCTGTTTTCACGCTTTCTATGTTCTATGTATGTTTCATTTCATCATGATGACTATGCTATTGCTCTGTTATGCTTGTACCTAAGTACTTATTCTGCTGGTAGTGCTTTTGTTGCTTAGGAAATTCCTCACTTAGAATTTCCTCAGTGATGAATTTGTAAAAATCGCCTATTCACCCCCCGTCTAGTCGATATAACGCACTTTCAATTGGTGTCAGAGAAAGGTACTCCCTTGTTCTGTGTGATTTTGGTTTAACCACCTGGAGTTTAGTTATGTCGACTGCATGAATGATCAAGGTCTCCACTGGGTGTCCTACCTTTGATGGGATGGACTACCGCTACTGGAAGAATAAAATGCGCATGCATCTTGAGGCAATTGACAATGATCTCTGGTATGTTATAGAAAATGGAGTTCCCTCTATCACTCCTTTCGTGAATGCTGCTAATGTGAAGAGATTCAAGCAACTCGATTCTCAAGCGAAGAATATCATATGTGGCCATCTGAGCAAAGGACAATACGACAGAGTGAGTGCTTTGGTAACAACAAAGCTTATCTGGGACAGACTGTCCAAGGTCAACGAAGGAGTCTCAACTCAACGTGACTCTTGAGTTGACGTTCTTCGCAATCTCTTCAACCATTTCAAAAGACTCAACAACAAAAATGTTCAGCAAACCTTCGATCGCCTCACTGACATCTCAAATGAGCTTCAAGCACTTGGTGCCATTGACATCACTGACCATGAGGTGGTGAAGAAATTGCTGAGATCACTTGATTCCTCATTTGATACTCTTGCACTAATGATTCAAGAACATGGAGATTACAAGTCACTAGATCCTGTTGATATCCTCGAGAGGGTAAATACTCATAAGTTCCAGCTTGCTGAGAAGAGAGACCTCTATGGGCCAAGCTATGGAAGATCACATGCACTAGAGGCCAAGGTAGTCTCTGAATCTGAAAGTGAACATTCTGCTAGCAGCCTTGGTGATCCTGAAGAACTAAGCCAGGAGCTAGCAATGCTCGTGAGGAAATTCCAGAGGTTCTCAAGGCGTGGTCGCTTTGGAAAATCTTCAAGGAATGATGACGTGAGATCTGATTCCTCATCCCGCAATTGCAAGAAGAGGACTTGCCACAAATGCAAGAAACCTGGCCACTACATTACTGATTGTCCTCAATTGGTGAAGGAATCAAAGAATAAGAAGTACAAGGATGACAATTCTGATGACTCAAAGAAGAAGAAGAAATCTTCAATGTCCTTGTCGGTGTCAAAACCGGCGGATCTCAGGTAGGGGGTCCCGAACTGTGCGTCTAGGCGGATGGTAACAGGAGACAAGGGACATGATGTTTTACCCAGGTTCAGGCCCTCTTGATGGAGGTAAAACCCTACGTCCTGCTTGATTAATATTGATGATGCGGGTATTACAAGAGTAGATCTACCACGAGATCAAGGAGGCTAAACCCTAGAAGCTATCCTATGGTATGATTGTTGTTATCTCCTATGGACTAAAACCATCCGGTTTATATAGACACCAGAGAGGGCTAGGGTTACACAGAGTCGGTTACAATGGTAGGAGATCTACATATTCGTATCGCCAAGCTTGCCTTCCACGCCAAGGAAAGTCCCATCCGTACACGGGACGAAGTCTTCAATCTTGTATCTTCATAGTCTTGGAGTCCGGCCGATGATGATAGTTCGGCTATCCGGACACCCCCTAATCCGGGACTCCCTCAGTAGCCCCCGAACCAGGCTTCAATGACGACGAGTCCGGCGCGCATATTTTCTTCGGCGTTGCAAGGCGGGTTCTCCTCCATATTCCATGTGTTTGTCGAATAGTGTCTGACTTCCTTATAAATGTTGCGCTCATTGGCTTCCACGTCCAATAATGGCCCTCTTCTACATGTCGTATGAATGCGAAAAGCCAGTGTATTCTTACGTTTTAGCCCCTAGCCACGCGAATAATCTTCCTATAAGAGAGGCGAGGATCTAGATCCGAATCACACCATCCTCCTTCCGCAAGTACTCATCGAAGCGCCTCTGACAAAAATCCATTCCATCATGGATAGTCGACGCGGCTCCTCCTCTCGCGCTCCCAGCCCTCAGCCAGGAGATTGGAGGAGATGTTCAGTCCCGCATAGCGAGTTAGTAACACTCCAAGCAGAGGGATACCTTCCCCCAGCCTTTATGGTTCCGGTTCGAGCCGGGCTGGCCACCTACAAGGGTGGGAAGCAGGCGGAGAGCGTCCCCAATCCCTCCAAAGGACAGCGGGTATGCTTCATCCCTACCTAATAAGGGGACTCGGATTTCCCATACATCCGTTTCTCTGGGGGCTCCTGGAGTTCTATGGACTCTAGCTTCACCACCTTACACCTGCCTCTATCTTGCACATTGTGGGCTTTGTAGCCCTTTGCGAGCTGTTCTTGGGCATCGAGCCCCATTTTGCGCTGTGGAAGAGATTGTTTTTCCTCGTACCCCGTTCTCACGAGGGGTCAATATATCAAGTGGGCGGAGCCAAAATATGGCGCATCGCCAGGACCGGATATCTATCCGGAACCACGAAGAAGGCGTCCGAAGACTGGCCTTCGGCATGGTTTTATATGGAAGACGCCCCTCTGCCGGATCCAGTTCGGATCGGCCTCCTGGAGTTCAGCAACACTCCCCTGAAGAAACGCTTGAGTTGGCGGCCGTGGAGCCCTCAACGGGAAGATGATGGGAGCGTCCAATATCTGATGGGCCGGATAAGGTTACTAGCCACTCCGGATTGACCATGATTGGAGTCATGGCCATGTGCATTATGTGAGGGGTGCAGCCGCTCCAATATAGGGGCCACCCCATGTGGGATTTCAACGGGAAGGATGACGCCACCCGTCATGGCCGCAAGGGGCCGGGATCGGCCGCCGATCTGGTGAAGATCCTGTCCGGCTTGTACAAGGGGGAGAAGGAGGACTTCCTCCACACGAGTCCATTGAATGGATTCTCCATGAATAACCCTCGGCGCTGGGTAAGCGGACGTTTATCTATCCGATCCATATTCCCAAAGTTAAGTGTCTCACTTTGTGATTTTGACGCAGGAGCTGCGCCGGGACGTGGAGGTCATACACAGCCTGACTCCACAGCCCGAGGATCCGGGACGATCCCTTGATCCGGCCTCCGAAGAGGATCCGGACATAAAGGTGGAGCTGATCGATGGGGTGTTCAATCAACTTAGTATGGACAATGCTTTGGTCGCCATTACGGCCGACTACCCCGGTTTAACTCCGGCTTCCCAGGTATAACAACGGTGTCCTGACATCATTGTCTATCCATGCTCATTTCTGACCACCGTATACCAACGGTGCTCCGCAGGAGGCGCTTTTAAGGCGGGAAGCTGAACCCGCGGCGGCTATCCAACAACGGTCATGTCAGGACCCCGACTCAATGCCACATCGATCTAGCATGTAACACCTCATATCACTTTGCGGCCTCACGCACGGTATTCCCACGGGTGTCGCCTTACCTTTGCCCGGTACCGTTTGCGCCTTTTGGCACACGTATATGACAGTGTCGCTAGCATCCATATGATAAGGAGCCCGGGCTGACATGGCTAGTCGTAAACCCAAAGTGGCACAGACTTATAGGGACAGGCATCCATGACCCAGCTTCGAACGTGTCGGTCATCAGCAAGTGGGTCCGGGCTGTAGCACTGGTCTAGCAGGACTCCGGTAAACCGGGCTGTAGCGGGCTAACAGGACTTCGGTACTCAAAGCGTGACATTTCCCCGAAGGGACAGACACAGGAACGAAGAAGGACACATGCCGGCCAGCCTAAGTGTTCCAGAGCAGTAGCGAGCTACCATGGCTCGGTGGAAACACTAGGAGACATTTCCCGGTAAGAGAGGCTACTAAAGATAAACAACTAGATGGTCAGATCCCACACATACCAAGCATTTCAATAACATACACACAATATGCTCGATATGTGCAAATACAACATGGCATCACAACATGACTCTATGACTCAAGTAGTCTATTCAATAGGCTCCGAGGAGCGAGATATTACAAACATGGGTCTCATGACCCAACATTCAGAGCATATAAATCAAGCACAAGCGGAAGCTATCATGTCTGAGTACAGACATCTATAAATGAAAAAGGCTGAGAAGCCTGACTATCTACCAAATCCTGCCGAGGCACAAGATCGTAGCTGAGGTAACAAGCTAAACGTCGAAGACCTCGCGGAAATACTAGTGAGACTGAAGTCTCTCTGCAAAAACATAAAATAGGCAAACGTGAGTACAAATGTACCCAGCAAGACTTACATCAGAACTATCTACATATGCATCATTATCAACAAAGGGATGGTGGGGTTTAACTGCAGCAAGCCAGCTTTGACTCGGTGGCTATCCTGAACTACGACTGCGAGTAACTTTTTTGAGGTGGCGCACACGAGTCCACATATTCACCATATCAATACACCACTATGGATCCGCTCCCGTCTCCCTACGAGAACGCCATCCATAGCACTCACGCTTATCTTGCGTATTTTAGAGTATCCACTTTCACTTGTCTATGAACTGATATAAGCAACCCAGAAGTCCTTTTCCGCGGACACGACTATTCGAATAGATTAGGTTAACCCTGCAGGGGTGTACTTCTTCACACACGCTCTCACCACTTACCGCCGTTTACACGACATGTACTCGGCAACCTTCAAGCGGAAGCCCAACGTGGGTGTCGGCCACGACCTACCTAATCACCTAAGTCTCTAGTCCAGGTTTATCGCCTATTCGGGTTCCATCCATGAGGAGATCCGGCCGGAGTTTCGCTCACAGCCCCAAACGATGTGAACTGGGTTCCCGAGACACCAAACGGGCGCCCGGTACACCGTGCCACGTGCCTACCGCATCACAACCCACCCCTACGGTCAGCGCTGCGCACGGCCTCCAGCATACTACAAACACCAGAAACTACTTGCAACTCCTGGACAGAGGACAAGGGTGATCAAGAAGCCGAGAGGGTCCATTGGTTTCGGGCCCAATGCGTGGTAGTAGCTGAATCATGGATCACAAACACAGAACTCAGTTCCTGAGGACGGCTGCAATGAGACAACCCACCATGTACTCCTACATGGCCTCTCACCGCTACCTTTACCAAATCGTGTTCACACACTTAGCTCACACACAGTGGGACATGTTCACACGCCTCTGATTCATCCCCGATGAATCAGACCTGACTCAACTCTAAGCAGTAGCAGGCATGACAAACAAACATGAATGAGTAGGCA
>NC_041383.1:486874460-486882895 GCF_002162155.2 Triticum dicoccoides | reverse complement strand
AGAGAGTAGGTTTGTATCGGAATGAACAAGGGGGTTTTGCTTGCCTGGCACTTCTGAAGATAGCATTGAGTCTTCATCAGTGTCAACGATCGCATCATCGGTACACGTCTATCGAGAGGGGACAAATACCGACAATACAGAAAAAGCACGATCAATGCAATGCACAATATGATGCATGCTATGACATGGCAAAATGAATGTGTTTTGGGCTAATGCATCTAAAACCAGATTAAATGGGGTTGGTTTGAATACAAGATTCAAATTTAAACTCCATATGTGATTATTTAAATGCCCTTTATATGATTTGTGCTAAACAGCAGCTATAAGTTGTTCTAACATGCATGAAAATGGTACAGATGGATTCCTTGAATTTTTCTGATAATTTTTCATATATAAATTATTTAATTTGGAGTTACGGTTAATTTTCTATGATTTATAGAAGTTTATATAATTTTCTGGAATTTCCTGAATTATAAAAAATCCAGAAAATGGTTTATTGCGTCAGCGTGACGTCACAGAGGCGTCAGCAGGGCTGACCAGGTCAAACCTGACGTGTGGGGGCCACACGTCAGTGACACTGGGGTTAACCCTGGGTCAAACCCGCACTGACCAGGGTTGACTTGGCTCTAGGGCCCACTGTCAGCGGCTGGTGGGGTGGCTAATGGTGGGGATTAGCGCTAAATAAGCCGCCACGTCAGCCTCGCCGGAGTTCGGCCGGCGACGACCAAACCGCGCGGCGGTGCTTCGCCGGAATGGGCTACAGGCGGCGGAAAAGCGCGCGGAGACCACCGGGGCATAGCCCGTCATCGTCCGCATCCAGTGGAGCATGTGGGATGAGCTGGGGAGGCCGGAGCTCGCCGGAGTGGAGCCCGAGGCGGCGGCCGGAGCTCGGGCGAGGTCGGGGTTGGCGTTCGGGGGCACGGGAGGAGGGGCTGGTGGGCGCTACGGGCTCCTGGGAGCAAACCGAGTGCTATGACGCGCCCAGGCACGAGCTACGGCGTCTGTAGCCACGACGGCGGCATGGCCGGCGGCGGTGAGCTTTCGGGCTCGTGGGGAACGACGCTACATCACGGGGGCGAGCACAAGGAGTTAGGGAATAAGGTAAGTGGCTCACGGCGAGTCAGACGGTGCAGACGGCGGGGCCGGGGAGGCTCTGGACGCGCCGAATCGGTGGAGTCGATCTCCGGGCACCGGAGGTGAAGACGACGATGCTCCTGTCGACTGCGGCCTCCTCTGGTCGCGTGCGTCGCGTGGGTAGCTTCACGGGGTCAGGGCGGAGCTCAGGGATGCATAGTGGGAGCGAGGGGGTGGCTGTGGCCCCGGTAACGGCGTCGGCGGCGATGGGCTCCGCTCGGGCGCGTGCAGGGAGGGAAGTAGAGGAGGGAACGGGGTCCAGGGGAAGAGAGGGGAGGTGCAGGGGGCGAGGGGAAGTGCGTGGCGTCACCAGAGGGCTCGGGGAGGAAGCAGGAGGTGGCCAGAGCAGGGTGGAGGTGGCGCGCACGGCGGCGTCGCGGTGTCCGCGTCCTTCTGGCGAGGAGGAAGACGACAGGGGAGTAGCGGTGGCGGGCTGGGCCGTGCTGCTGGGCCAGGTGGGCTACCAGGTGAGCGCCAGGTAAGGTTTCTCTCCTCTCTTTTATTTCTATTCTGTTTTATATTTTTCTATTTCTGCAATTTGTTTTTGATTTGTTTTAAAATATCAAATCATTTTATAAAATCCTGGAAATAATTATGGGTACTTACTGAATTATTTCAGTGACCCTTATCAATTTCCAACATTTATTTGAGCATTTAAATTATTTATAGTATTTAAATGCCCAAAGTCAAATACAATATGATTTAATTCAAAAATCCAAAAATGACCTAAGAATATAATCATCATTTTTGGCAGAGGTTTCCACCTTAACCAGAAATCATGAACTTTTCTTAGGAACCTTTTGGGTTTATTGAAAAGATTTTAATTCACCCTAGTTGAGTTGATTTAATGCTAGGGTTTGAACATCCCCATTTCAAATTTAGGCAAAATTTAAACATGATGCAAACATGAAGCTAGCCTAGAGCACTACCAGCAGCTAGGGATGTGACAACTCACCCCCACTAAACAAGAATCTCGTCTCGAGATTCAAGCGTAGGGTAAGGTGAAGGGTAACGCAGACTAATATACTCTTCACGATCCAGGTTGCACTTCATAGGAACGTTGATTCGATCACCATCATTGTCTTGACGTCTTGCTCTGAGAACTCCAGCTAATCATGACAAGAAGAGGAAAGGAAAACTCTAGAACAATCGATCTTCGAGAAGACCGAACAACTTAGGATCAACTCATGGAATGAGACATAGCAACATCTCTTGAGCTGAGAGACGAAGCACAGATCCGAAGAAATGGAGTAAGACAGATCACGAGGGTTCACTAGGTAGACAACATTTCCACGCTTAAGAAGGTGGTAAACAATTGTCAACGTAGCGAGGAGTTGAATTGCCATGATACCACAACGAGACACCTTCGGAACCGTGACTCGTAGAGATATCCCCTTAAGTGGCAAAAAGAATTACCTTTGATATAGAGATCGTTAAGACTCTCTATATCAGCCTAAGGCAAATCACAGCAATCGATTGGCGGGGTCGGTAGAATGGCATACTTGGACTTGGACGATGTGGATTACCTTGTTGAAGACAACGTAATGGATGATTTTGCTTATCACCGGAAATGGAAGAGACCCATGGTAGAATGGCACATTGGCGGTGCAAGCTGGGAACAAAATGCAAATGCTGGGAATGATTCTGGTAACTGGGGAAGAACCCAACAATAGAGAGTGAATTCACTATTGGAGTGGTTATAGCATAACCGAGGAAATCTGGGGCAATCCCAGCTAGTGCCGATGATAAGACGTAGCGCTTGTGCGTGCTCTCAAGAACTTGAGCATTTCCACAATCATCAAGGTTTTACCAACATCCGTGTCAAGGATCCTGGCAACACAACTTGCTACCATGATGAATGATGATGGAGGATGCAGATGCAAAGGAAGATAACACTTCTAAGATTTCATCTTAGCGAAGCCAAGGAACAAAATCTGGATGATCGACCGAGAGACATTTAGCACCCTGCTTCTAATGTTCTCCTTGATGTGCTAGTATAACCCATTCATAGATATGGTTTGATATCTAAAACATCAAGTAAAAAGGTCGGACTATGGAACACAGAAATCCATAGGGGCAACTAGGGAGTAAATCCTACGAAATCCCTATGGGGGGGGTGGCCAACTTCCTCAAACAAGATACTATAATAATAGGTCTACCGGATGGGTGTGTTGGCCACGACATCCACCTTACCGGTTATCGAGAGACCAATATTATAGTTCTTAGGGAAATGTTCCAACCATCATATCTGCCTGAGATTCAGCTCTGGTTGGTGTTAGGATATTCCAGGGTCATCGAGTCTTAGGAAGAAAAATGAAAGTTTGCAACACAAATCGACGAGATGACGTTGCGGGATTCTCGGGAGATGAACTACGATAGCAAGCTCCAAAACATGAGCTGGTTCTGCTACAAACATGTGAACACGTTGTCCCAGACAAGCATGACCACGTGGTAGTCTTATAATAAAACACTACCGAGTTCAGGAGGGGGAACCATCAACGAGGGTATCGAAGTTCTTTCATAAGTCCAGATTAGCTCTTATGAAGGAACTCCTTCTCCTTGAACAAATCAATCAGTGGCTTGGTGTGCTAGGGATACATATAGATTGAAGGTTGCAAGTCTTCAAACCACAGCATTCTTCGCACGTGTGCATGACTGATTTGGAATGATCCCAAAGAAAGCAACATTGACTTTCTCGAATCCACGGCGGCAACTTGCATCAGATGCACATGAATTAAAGGAAGTCACTACCTTCATCCAAACATATGCTTCATGAGCTAGCATGAACAAATGCTTTCAAAAGTTTCCAACACTAGCTTAATGTTCAGCAAAATTATGGAGAAGACAAGGATGTTGTCAATGGGCTCAACAACAATTCATCTAGGTTTCCTTTTAAAAAGAATTCCATTGTTAAGTGAACACGGTGATAGCCTTGGTCAGACCAAAGATGTAATGGTGTATGCTCGAGGGATCAACCACGAATAAGACAACATTACGAGCATCGTTGGTACTGATTTGATTTGACGATAGCCCACACTCAAATCAAAGGATTGATAAGACAATAAGTCCAGCAACTGATCACAAGGACCAATCGATGAAGATATCATCTTTCTTCAACACACACTACACAAGAATATCCCTTTGGAACGAACTAAGTCAGGCAAGCTTTTATCTTCCAACCCTCCAAGTTGTCGTTTAGCTTAACCAACTAGCTCAGGGATATCTAACACCGATTCTTGGAGAGAAGGTGGTTCACAAGAAACCAACTTGATCACGAACTCAACATAGCGGTCAGGTGACAACCCGGTAACACCTCCAAGAAGATATTTGGAAAGTCACGAACCACCGGTATGTTACTAAGCTCAAGAACAATCTTGCTTTTGAGGGCAAGACGATATGATCAAATGAGTGAGGACTTGACAAGATCCTAACTCATCAATCGAAGGGTGCACCGAAATAAG
Source organism: Triticum dicoccoides (assembly GCF_002162155.2). Lineage (NCBI taxonomy): Eukaryota > Viridiplantae > Streptophyta > Magnoliopsida > Poales > Poaceae > Triticum > Triticum dicoccoides. The sequence continues at coordinate 486,878,300 of NC_041383.1, read as the reverse complement.
GACTAGGTAGCACGATCAGTCTTAGAAGGATGATTCGAAAACCAACATACTAAGAATGAAATTATTATCCTTTAACTACCAAGCAACAGAGTTGCTAGCAGTATTGATTTCACACATCACAATTCATTTGTCGGTATTCCGGTTGCATCAACACGAGGCCGAGGAATGACTAATGATGGTGAGAAGTATCACTACGTCAAAATTCATGAGAGTTGGTGCAGTTCTCATGACAATTCTGACATAAAGGGGGTAATACTCCAAGGTAGAACAGAACCAAAAGCTGGATTGGCATTTGATCTGCGGCATACAACTTCTTTGACTCAATCCTGGATATGGAAGAGGTACTGGAGTTTGTTTCTCCTAGTCATTCCGCGATAGAATGGCTTGACGGACCACACGAGTAATAGGCATCGATAAACAAACGCACACATACTCTTGACTATCAATTGATAGACGAGGGTCAGAATGCAACTAAAGAGAACAACTCAAAGGAACATATAACTTTCTGAGTTGTGGATGCATAGATTAGTATGTCGAACCAAGTTCAACATATTTCTTCCGGATAACCCATGCAGAAAGGTAGAACTGGCAGAGTCACGATTTATGAATGGAGAACTCCTCAAGAGTACTCTAATTGTGATTTTTGATCCAATAAACATCTGCCATAAGTAGTTCATGGTATTTGGAAGAAGAAGATACCACGGACTTCAAGGACTATCGCAAAGGTTACTAATATCCTAAAGGCACTAGCAATTACTATCCACATGAAGTAGGTAGAGTGAATCTCGGGTTCAGAACCCAGGAGTAGAATACCTACTACTAAGTAGCATCACGGGATGCTTCCGAGAATAAAGGCCAGAATCTTCACACTAGGACACAAATCATGGCTAGACCACTAGATGATCCCCTAAGCACTTAGGGTCATAATAATAATTCCAACATATATGTCGAGGCAATAATTACCTCAACACACCGATTAGTGTGGTTAATCTGGCCCATGAGAACATCGGAAACAGAAGGAAGGGATTTGCAAATGCATCGGACTATTTAGAAACCTGGGATGACTCGGACAGCATAACGGCTATAATTGCTCAAAAAGATTTGAGACAATCACAAAAATGGTGGCATAACCACTCAGAAGCACAATATCAAGGTTCCGAGATCAACAATTAACATACGGAAGTAGTAGGAACTGAACTGAGACTTAAATCCAACAATCTTATAAGTCTACTGATTAGTAACACGTGATCCTAATAGAAAGAAGAGATAGCCTAGTTCTTAATCCCCGCAGGAAAGATAAGATGACTCGGATCAGAAGGGCATGAGGTATAAGGAGTAAAAAGAGCCTGACGTTCCATCCCACAATCAATTCCCTTAAATAACTAAAGAATTTCTAGACTCAACTTCGACCAGTTTGGCTTGGTAATCCTACAGGCAGTCAAGCTCTGATACCAACGCTGTCAGGACCCCGACTCAATGCCACATCGATCTAGCATGTAACACCTCATATCACTTTGCGGCCTCACGCACGGTATTCCCACGGGTGTCGCCTTACCTTTGCCCGGGACCGTTTGCGCCTTTTGGCACACGTATATGACAGTGTCGCTAGCATCCATATGATAAGGATCCCGGGCTGACATGGCTAGTCGTAAACCCAAAGTGGCACAGACTTACAGGGACAGGCATCCATGACCCAGCTTCGAACGTGTCGGTCATCAGCAAGTGGGTCCGGGCTGTAGCACTGGGCTAGCAGGACTCCGGTAAACCGGGCTGTAGCGGGCTAACAGGACTTCGGTACTCAAAGCGTGACATTTCCCCGAAGGGACAGACACAGGAACGAAGAAGGACACATGCCGGCCAGCCTAAGTGTTCCAGAGCAGTAGCGAGCTACCATGGCTCGGTGGAAACACTAGGAGACATTTCCCGGTAAGAGAGGCTACTAAAGATAAACAACTAGATGGTCAGATCCCACACATACCAAGCATTTCAATAACATACACACAATATGCTCGATATGTGCAAATACAACATGGCATCACAACATGACTCTATGACTCAAGTAGTCTATTCAATAGGCTCCGAGGAGCGAGATATTACAAACATGGGTCTCATGACCCAACATTCAGAGCATACAAATCAAGCACAAGCGGAAGCTATCATGTCTGAGTACAGACATCTATAAATGAAAAAGGCTGAGAAGCCTGACTATCTACCAAATCCTGCCGAGGCACAAGATCGTAGCTGAGGTAACAAGCTAAACGTCGAAGACCTCGCGGAAATACTAGTGAGACTGAAGTCTCTCTGCAAAAACATAAAATAGGCAAACGTGAGTACAAATGTACCCAGCAAGACTTACATCAGAACTATCTACATATGCATCATTATCAACAAAGGGATGGTGGGGTTTAACTGCAGCAAGCCAGCTTTGACTCGGTGGCTATCCTGAACTATGACTGCGAGTAACTTTTTTGAGGTGGCGCACACGAGTCCACATATTCACCATATCAATACACCACTATGGATCCGCTCCCGTCTCCCTACGAGAACGCCATCCATAGCACTCACGCTTATCTTGCGTATTTTAGAGTATCCACTTTCACTTGTCTATGAACTGATATAAGCAACCCAGAAGTCCTTTTCCGCGGACACGACTATTTGAATAGATTAGGTTAACCCTGCAGGGGTGTACTTCTTCACACACGCTCTCACCACTTACCGCCGTTTACACGACATGTACTCAGCAACCTTCAAGCGGAAGCCCAACGTGGGTGTCGGCCACGACCTACCTAATCACCTAAGTCTCTAGTCCAGGTTTATCGCCTATTCGGGTTCCATCCATGAGGAGATCCGGCCGGAGTTTCGCTCACAGCCCCAAACGATGTGAACAGGGTTCCCGAGACACCAAACGGGCGCCCGGTACACCGTGCCACGTGCCTACCGCATCACAGCCCACCCCTACGGTCAGCGCTGCGCACGGCCTCTAGCATACTACAAACACCAGAAACTACTTGCAACTCCTGGACAGAGGACAAGGGTGATCAAGAAGCCGAGAGGGTCCATTGGTTTCGGGCCCAATGCGTGGTAGTAGCTGAATCATGGATCACAAACACAGAACTCAGTTCCTGAGGACGGCTGCAATGAGACAACCCACCATGTACTCCTACATGGCCTCTCACCGCTACCTTTACCAAATCGTGTTCACACACTTAGCTCACACATAGTGGGACATGTTCACACGCCTCTGATTCATCCCCGATGAATCAGACCTGACTCAACTCTAAGCAGTAGCAGGCATGACAAACAAACATGAATGAGTAGGCACAACAGGGCTCAAACAACTCCTACTCATGCTAGTGGGTTTCATCTAATTACTGTGGAATGACAGGTCATGCAGAGGATAAAGGGGTTCAGCTACCGCAGCATGTAACAGTTGAATCGGTGTTGTCCTAATGCAGTAAAAGAGAGCAGGAGCGAGAGAGTAGGTTTGTATCGGAATGAACAAGGGGGTTTTGCTTGCCTGGCACTTCTGAAGATAGCATTGAGTCTTCATCAGTGTCAACGATCGCATCATCGGTACACGTCTATCGAGAGGGGACAAATACCGACAATACAGAAAAAGCACGATCAATGCAATGCACAATATGATGCATGCTATGACATGGCAAAATGAATGTGTTTTGGGCTAATGCATCTAAAACCAGATTAAATGGGGTTGGTTTGAATACAAGATTCAAATTTAAACTCCATATGTGATTATTTAAATGCCCTTTATATGATTTGTGCTAAACAGCAGCTATAAGTTGTTCTAACATGCATGAAAATGGTACAGATGGATTCCTT
>NC_041383.1:486838042-486872891 GCF_002162155.2 Triticum dicoccoides | reverse complement strand
AACAGGGGGGGAAGAGGGGCACGGGGAGAGGGGAGCGGTGCAGGGGGTGCGTGGTGTCGTCCGGGGCGTCGCTGGGGAGGAAGCAGGAGGTGGCTAGGGGGGAGGGAAAGCAGGAGGTGGCCGGGGCAGCGTCGGCGAGCGCCACGCCTCGCCTCTGCTCGTCCTCCTGGCAGAGGAGGAAGAGGACAAAGGAGGAGGAGGTGGGCTGGGCCGGCTGGGGGAACTGGGCCGGCTTTGGTAAGCAGGTAAGTGGCCCAGGTGGGCTGCAGGTAATGTTTCTCTCCTCTCTTTTATTTCTATTCTGTTTTATATTTTTTCTATTTCTGCAATTTGTTTTTGATTTGTTTTAAAATATCAAATCATTTTATAAAATCCTGGAAATAATTATGGGTACTTTCTGAATTATTTCAGTGACCCTTATCAATTTCCAACATTTATTTGAGCATTTAAATTACTTATAGTATTTAAATGCCCAAAGTCAAATACAATATGATTTAATTCAAAAATCCAAAAATGACCTAAGAATATAATCATCATTTTTGGCAGAGGTTTCCACCTTAACCAGAAATCATGAACTTTTCTTAGGAACCTTTTGGGTTTATTGAAAAGATTTTAATTCACCCTAGTTGAGTTGATTTAATGCTAGGGTTTGAACATCCCCATTTCAAATTTAGGCAAAATTTAAACATGATGCAAACATGAAGCTAGCCTAGAGCACTACCAGCAGCTAGGGATGTGACAGGTCAGTGCGGCCCAGCAGGCGGAAGAGGAGTGCGGCGTGAATCGAAACGTCGCCGCAACGGTACGGCACACCGCCGCTTTTAAGGCAAAGATTCCTAGGAGGTATATTAATGCTCATGATTTTTCCAGGAGAAAGAGCGCTCGTCGGACAGTGTCCGGAGAGGTTGCCAATCAAGCCTCCGCCAGCCATGCTCCAACGCATGGTCCGGAAGGGGAGGCGAACACAAGGCATAAGCCGGATGCTCCTCCAACGGAGGATGCCGACAGGCTGTCCGCCACCAGGTCTGAGGTGGAGAGCGCCATGAATCACAGGCGCCACTGGACGGTTCTTCGTGACGCGTGTTTCTCTCCAGAGGCACTAAATGCCTTTAATGCGGGAGACGCGCACCTCCGTGCCGCTCGAGATGGTCTAACCAGAGCCACGGAGCAGTATGTGAAAGACATACGGGTGAGGAATTTTAATAGTTATATATGCCAGTAGCCCCCGAGACTTAAAATAGTTAGAATAACTGATTTAAGGATCATTTGTTATGCAGGATCTTACGGAGAAGAATACCTGTCTGTCCCAGGAGCTTCAAGAGTGCAAGGCCCAACTTGAGGCCGCGCTAGCCGCCGCAGGGGGAGCCACAGAGACCCCCTTTGGTAAGACATACTTCGAAAAGATAAGTAGTTTATGAAGTGCGGCGTGTGCGTAAGTCTGCCAATAATATTGCAGAGAGTGCCGGACTGGAACCAGACAAGCAACATCTGCTGCGCCAGCTGAAGGCCGGCGAGAAGGTGCTTATGAGCGTGCAGTAGGAGAGGAACAAACTCCAAGATGCCAACACCCAGCTGGGCAAAGAACTAAAAGATGTTCGGGTCCAGCTGTCTAACTCCGTAAAGGAGAATCGGCGGCTTCGTCGCGGCATTTACAGTAAGTGCTTGAGCAAACTCTTTTGAAAAGAAGAGTTCGGCAAGGAAGTCGATTGGCAGAAATGTGTCTTTAGGTGTGCTCACGGGTCGTCCGGCGGAGGAAATGCCTGGTTCCACGGGTGACCTTCTTCCCGAGCTGCTGCAACTGCACGAACATGTTCGGCAGGCGATGAGCGGCGTCGTTCAGGCCTTATGGTCGTCCGTCTCCCTACCCGAGGGTCTTGGAGGGCTTGCTGAGAAGCTTCAGGGAGTACGGCAGCGCTTCCATCTGTGGAAGATATCGGCCTGCCGTCAAGGCGCCAGTGAGGCCTGGGCCATGGTGAAGACGCGGTACACGAAGGCTGATCCAAACCATATGGCCGAGGTCGGACCTATGGGGCCCGATGGGAAGGAGATCTCTGTGAGCCTAATGTACGGCCAAGTAGAGTTGGCCGCGAAATATTCCCACCGGAACTGTAAACTAGACAGCCTGTTAGATGGGATTGAAGAGGAGTTCAATCAGTCAATTTGACGATGTAATTTTAAAATGACATGTAAAATGCCTTCTAGCCGGATTGTAGATCGTTTGTCTTTGCGGACCTTTTCGCTTCAACCTCGGGACCCAACTGTCCGGAGCGTGTCCGAATACCCTCACGGTTATATAAAAACCGGGGCATGCATGGAGACCAGGCGTAGGGGTCATTAGTGCTTTATCAGACAAGTGCCCAACTAGTTATGTTATATTACATGGTTAGTAAGAAACATCTACCAGGGAGAATAGTTCCGTTAGGGGTTCCTTTCCCTCGCAGGCATGCCCTAAAGTGCATGTCCGGACTGTGAAGAGAGCAGAAAAAGCATCTGGGGGCAGATAAATAAATAAGTAATAAATCATCTTTCAAGTCACCGACCAAATATTCCCTTAAGAACGCTAGCTTTCGGCTTCACCCACTCTGAGGTACACATCCGGCTGACCCAGCAGTAACAATTGCAAGGGTGTTCCCTTTACGTCCTAGCCGAACAATCGGGAACGTAGGGGTAAGCACAGGAGCCAGGCAACCCAGCTTGGCCAAAACTTAAGTCATATCGATGCATATAATGGTGAATAAAAGGTACATGCGGAAGTATGACACATGTGTTGGGCATGAAGCCCGTATAAATAAGCTTCTGTTAAAGAACCCCCCAAGTATAATGAGTGCGAGTAGCACATCAAGTGTGTGCGAACAATGCGCAGATCAGCCCTCAAAGGCTTTTATTAAAAAAGGGGGAAAAAGAGGGGAACAAAAGACAGCAAAAATATAAAAGGTGGACGGAGGAAGGAGACGAACTCTGATTCTGGCGCTAGGCGTAGAATCTTCGGAGACGGGCTGCGTTCCACGGGTTCGGCTCGAGTCGGTTGTCAGATGCGTTACGTAGACGGTATGCTCCGCCGGTCAGGACTAGGTCGATGATGAAGGGACCTTCCCATTTGTGCTTAAGTTTGTCCTTTTTCTTGTCCGGCAGGCGTAGAACTAGCTCGCCAACATTGTAAGTTTTGGCCCGTACTTCTCTGCTTTGATACACTACTAGGAAAAGGCCTACTAATGGTGCACCTAATTTGGCCATTAGTGGCGCATTAGTGGTGCGCCAGTAGTGCCACGCCATTAGTATATTTTACTAATGGCGCACCCCCTGGTGCGCCATTAGTATCTGATATACTAATGGCGCACCACAGATGCGCCATTAGTGTATACACAAGTGCGCCATTAGTATGCCTCCCAGGGGCCATGTATACCCAGGTGCTCTGGCATACTAATGGCGCACAGCAACAAGATGCGCCATTAGTAACCTCGGCATACTAATGGCGCACTGTTCAGTGATGCGCCATTAGTATGCTTTGTCATACTAATGGCGCACTGTCATGTGATGCGCCATTAGTATGAATATTATGTTTTTTTATTTTTTATTTTCTGTTTTTTGCACAGGTTACAAAATGTATAATTTGACAAAATATAGACAGCACACATCAACAACAGATTCATCGAATACAATAGAAGATTAGTCTTTGAATACAATTCATCATATTAGTCTCCGAATACAATTCATCATATTAGTCTCCGAATTGAAAAGACCGAACAAAGATAGAACATTATATTACAAGTCTCGAGACCGCGAGTAGTGAGTTTTTCTTCACATTACAAGTCGATATCGATCATCTAAACTACCATCACATAGAAGAGAGTTGCGGTCATCACGATGAGCATCATCACGATGAAACTCGTCTTCATCCGGTTCCTCCAACGATCCCTCCCCTCTCCTGCTAGATAGCGGGCGTATCTAGATTCGGCCTCGGCCCTAGTGGTGTACCCTTTGTAACTGTTACCGCTGAATCGGTGAACCTGTCTCTGACACTCCTCCCAGTCGTCATAGACTCCGGGGACCTTACCCTTGTACACGACATACGTCGGCATCGCTATGCACTAGCCAAACGAAACGTTAGTACCAATTCACAGACAATACATAAGCAATATATAAGTATGCAACAGAACGATCGGAAGAGAAAAGCAAGACATTAATAGCATCGATTACATCTAAGTTGAATGACTCTCGAAACCAAAGAGACATACTACAAGTTCATTAAAGTTTAATTACAACATGAGCCAATCGATGTTTCAGAACTAGACACAGCATCACTGCTTTCGACTTGACTCAAGGGACCGAAGCGTGGATGAAGCCGCCATCTATCGTGGGAGTCATGAAAGAACGGGCGTTGTCAGCCTGCATTTGTAGCATTGTGTCGATGTCACTGTTGGACGGTTGATTTGTGAGGTAGAACTGCCCCGAGGTACGAAGGACATCTTGATGGATGATTTCTGCAAACTCCGACTGGATGCGAAAGAATTCTTGTCGGAGGTCCACGTCCTGGATTGCCGACATGCTCTTTGCCCAATCTTTGAGTTTACTCGGTAGCAGAAGTTGATGATGGTCCCGTACGATTGCCCGCATGTGATGGATGGCGTAGTAGGCACCCTTCTGACCGCCAGGCGGCTGCTTGACGTAGTAGAACATCGTATTGTGGGAGAACACGTGCTTGCCGTACATATGAATAGGCCTGGTGAAGGTGCCTCCAGATTTGGTGTAGCCGGGGAGAACATCATCAAGAACCTTCTTGACATTTGTGTAGTCTACGTTCGACTGACGGTCCGGGTCCAAATACGTGGTCATGGAATATTTGGGGCTTAGGAGGATGAGTGTGCAATGTGTGTCACTGCAGAAAACACGGAATGTTAAAAGAAAAACGATCGAAATCTAAGAATTCATATGTTACGGGCCGGTTGAGGGGGGACTTACTCGGGAAAGTAAGGCACGAGGAAGTTATCCTTATCTTGGTTTGCCAGAATGACGCCTTCGAGGTAAGAACTCGCGACTTGCCGGTCCCCAGCGCTGCCCAAGATCTTGGCACGCATGTAGAAGGGGTCGACTATCACGATGTCCTGGGTCTTGTCACGAATGATCTGCATCTCCATACTCAGCGAAAATAGCCGAACGAAGGTGTAGTGCAGCGGATGTAGGTTCATCATAGCGTGGATGTCATCAAACCGCAGGACGATCGTACGCCCGATGGAGTTATCCACAAAGCCCTTGCCCTCTGGCACCTTGGCCGCGAAAACTGGGTATGCCACATCCTTCTCTCTGAGACGCCGCTTCTCCAAAGAAAGTACACTGTCATGCAGACTCCGCATAGCACCGGTTGCAGCATTGAGCATATTTGTCGGTAGCATCGCCCTACCCGCCACATGCACCCTCCTCGAGATATCCTCAGGTGAAGGTGGCCCGTCCTGAGCACAGATCGTACTCGGTGCCGGCTGGCTCGCACCCTTGTTAGTCTTTCTTTTGCGTGCCTTCTTCTTCTCCTATAATGGGACCGAGTTCTGCTCACAGACCGCCTTCTTGAGTGTGTTTGGGCTGATAATATTTCGCACCTCGCCTATCTGAGGCTCGGTGAAGTCGGCAGCTGGAGGCGTCTCCTGAGAGCTGAACGGCAGACGATGCCTATTGCAACTTGGCTTCTCCGCAGTACCAGCTAGATCGCGCACGTCTTTTGTTGGGTTGGGTTCTTGAGAAGGAGCCCCCATGAAGTCGCCATCGTACCCATGTTCGGCAAAGTACTGATCGACGTTGCCAAATGTATCGTCGTCGTAGTCGTTCTGATCCTGTGCCATATGCATGTTTGGATCCAGTGGCATAGGGATGTCCGGCACCGTTGCGGCGGTCTTGCCATGGGGCCGACTTGGCGCTGGCACGACTGGCGGTGTTGTCTTTGGGGTGGTGTCCCCCGCCCTGAAACGAATCTGGCTCTTCGGCCAAAGCAGGGGCCAGCTCAGGCAGGCGCTGAGGGTCATCACGTCATCATCGTCGACCCCGACGGGTCGAATCGGAGGTAACAACTCGTCGCAGCCTGGCAGCACCCGAACCAGTTCAACCCTAAACAAGTTGGGTGGCATCTGGGTACCGTGGAACAAGGGGTTGCCCGGTTGAATGATTTTTCCCTTGGCGACATTGACCAACTCGTTGTTCAGGAAGTGCAGGAGAGTGCACGAAACGTCGGCAGCGCCCTGCGAAAACATGTAGGGCGTCAGGGATGCCCAGTCAAAGGCAAGGAGATGAAGTCCTCGGCCGAGAGAGGCTTAATTAATTACCGTGATGATGGCGTCGAGCTCGGCTAATGTCGAGGCACCGCCAACGGCGGGCGTGCAGTTGACGGAGGGGCCGCTTGCTGCAGAGGTGCCGGCCGGCGTACACCCGGGTGCATTAAGCTCCCGTGCCGGTGTCGGAGACACCAATGCCGCCTCCGCCGGAGACACCAATGTCCCCGCCATCGCATTCTGCGAGTTGCTGGCCGTGAAGCTAGGAATTGGGGGCGGCCCCTGTTGGCCGCCCGCAATCCATGCACTCAACCCCTGGATCAAGGTAGGCACAATGGCGGTGATCGTCGCTCCGAGTCGTTGTTCCACTTGCTCTTGGACAATCTCCGGAATCCGTGCCACCTGTGCCTTGAGTTCTTCAACCTCGCTCGCCTGGCTTTCCGAGCTGGTCTTTTTCTCCTTCCGCACACCAGCGGTATAGTATGACCCCCATTTTGTGGACAAGCCTTTGCCGGCCACACGACCAGCTAACGTCGGCTTACTGAGCTTATCCTTGTTCTTCATTACATTCAACGCCCTATTTAGAGTGCTGTCCCAAGGGTTGCTCGTAGTCGACCCCGCGCTACTGCTTTCAGTCGCCTGCGGAAGGAATGTGAACCATTTAGAAATTTGGCTTCATTAATTAGAATGCAACCATATGGAGCTAATTACGCGGGGGTGTATTCCTTACCAGAACAAGCTCAAGCGCCCTGGGCTTCGGATCCGTGGTAAGCTCCTTTGTTATCGGGTCCTCCTTGTACCGGGCCCTGACAAAGTTCCTGGTCTGCTTGTTACCGCTGTATTTCTCAAAGCGGGGCGGTAGGCCTTGCTCGGCACGCTCCGCGTCCTCCTTGTCCCATATAGGCTCCGCCACTCTGTAACCGCCGGGACCGAGTTTGTGTTCCCCTAAGTTCAGCTCCCGCATTTCTTTCCCCCACTGACTTGATTGGGAGTTTGCGGTGCTCGAGCAATTGATCTTGAAGTCGTTGTAGTCATCTTCGGTGGTCGAAGGATTTTTCTCCATGATCTTCTCATAACTCTCACCTTTCTCGATCATTCTCTTCACATTGCTTTTCCAAGTAGACAGGGCCTTGCTCATCTTCGTGAGGGCAGCATTGTTCACTTTATTCCCTTTGAGGCTTGTGTTTTCAAAAGCAGCGGCGAACTTGTATCGTTCGTGCAGTTTCATGAAGAGGAGGTTGTGCAAATTCCCTCGGTCAAGATGCCTCAGGTTCTCGGTGTTGATCGAGACGGTGCTCCGGAGAATGCACCCGAGCTGAAGCGAGTACCCCTTGACTATTCGTTCGGGCGCCGTTGGATTCCCGTCGGAGTCCACTTCAGTAACTTCCTCCTTGAGGGTGCGGAGCACGGTCGGGCGCCGGTCCTTCCGTTGCCTCTTCTGTTGGCTGCCATCTGTGAGTGCGCCGCCATCATCAGTGGTGGCATCCTCGGCGACACCATCAGTGGTGGCATCAGTGGGGTCATCCTCGGGCGGTACCATCAGTGGTCTCAGGATCGGTGGGGAAGGCGGCGTCCTCATACCAGTGAGGTTGTTCCTCCATCTCTCGGGACAGCTCCCAGAATGCCTTGCCGCCCGAACCCCCGGCCTCATTGTTGTGGGCCATGTTTCTCTCTAAATAGAAACAAAGTTTGGTCAAAAAGTTGGTTATTGTCAAGGAACAAGATCATGTTCTCATCATTTAGGGTTTGTCGACACCGAGGCATCCTAAAATCTAAGCTTTTATCATTGAGGGTTTTCGACGTCGAGGCACCCTAAAAGCCTAAGCTTTCATCATTTCGGTTTTTATCGACACCGAGGCACCCTAAAAGCCATGCATTAGTCACAAGTACGCCGGGGCACTTGATCCTACTTAATTAACTACTAAGATACCCCGACCCATGCATTAGTCACAAGTACCCCATATGTCCTATTTTTAGCAAAGTCATGCTAAAATTCACGGAAAATTTCAGCATGACGTTTGCTGAAAATAAGACATATGGAGTACCCGAATTTGCCGGAACGGAAGTTAATCGACATTCCGGCAAACTCAAGGGCCTCTCGGGGTACCTGCAAAATCATTATCCCAGGTGGACATGGATGCAATGTCACATGTCACATGGATCCCACACCCACAGGAGCTGGTGAAGCTTCATGTGTATTTCACGAAAACCAGCTTGACTAAAGAGATTTATGTAGAAAACAAATCACTCCACCAGCTCACACAGGATCCATCAGAGACATTCACCCAAGATTTGAAGGCTGTCGTTGATTTTTTTCTATGTTTGCACACAAAGTGGTGCTTCTATTGTAGTCTCCCCAGTACAGTTCATGTCCAATCTACCATACATTTGCTGCCAACTTGATCATCCCTCTAAGCAATTACTCGAAATTGATCAAAGTTTATGCATTAGAGAATATCAGTCATTGATATATGGGTCCACATATGTTATGAAACAAACACTAAAACAAATTGCATGCGTGATGCTCCTGATGGTGACCAAGCCCAATTATCCAGGTGCTTTGTCCAACTATAAGCACAGTGGAGTGCAGCAAAATAAGAACAGTTTGCTTTGTGCTCACCACGCAGGGGAGGAGGCGACGAGGTCCGGGTGGTGGTGGTGCTCCGGCGACACCTACATTGTACCCATGGGCATTCAGCAATTTTGCATAAGAGAGCATGTCTTAGGCTCAACCACTTGTTCAGGTTTATGAAAAAATTTATGCTACTGGTAGATAGTACGATCTGGTGCTGAAAACAAAATGAAACGAATATATCGGAGCTAAAGACCAGTAGATTTTGGCAAACATCCGCTGACAGGAGCCCAAAATTCATCTATTTTCTTTGCATGGGCCTAGCTACCTTTATTCACTCAAGCTGGTAGCTGTTAATATAGAAGTAAGATGGAGCCATCCACTACTGTTAAACTAAATAGTGCTAAACTAGAAAGGATATTAGATAATAATGGAAAGTAAAGGAGCCCAAAACCTTCAGAGCACACACAACAGGAGAAAGAGTATTATAGCACTTGCTTTTCAGTCATTCCAATCAGCACGAATGCTATCAGCTGTCATAAGAAAAAAAATGTTCTACATGTTGATTATGGTTTTGCATCAAGAAAATTACAAATTATTATAAGCACATATGGTAGGTTTCTGTGGTTCAAAGGTAATGTACTTGATCTAAAGAAAGGCACGACTATGAGAAACTGAAATCATTGTCACATTGTAGCTTCAGAATTTGACTCAAGTTGAACCTTCCAGTACTACACGGACAAGAAGACCATAACAAAATCCCTATCATCGGACCAACTACTCCAGTTTTCACTCGAAATCTACGAAGCTAAAAACTTTCACTGCCCTGTTGCTGTCCCTTGTCCCATTATCTTACTTTTTTTCAGGAAAGCTAGCTAAACGATTGACCGGTGTGAAGATTTCCATGAGAAGCATTGTCACAGGGCCATCTTGGTTAAGCCGCATGAATACATAGCTACAACAATCGATGGAATCCCTCCAAGCAGGGCAGTTTCGCTGTGCATAGCTAGCTAGGACCTCTCTCAGGAAAGTTTCAGTTATTCTCACGCCTAATGTAGTGAGTGCAGCAAGCAAACTGGGTATCTAGTTTAGTTGGGGAGGAAGAAAACTGACCACGATAGACACCTAGAGCATCAGAGATGGAGAGAGCAGAGAGAGAGGGGGGATGATACCTTGACGAGCTCCCCTGATGGCGTGGGTAGTAGGGTCGCAGCAGCGTCCCGGGAAGAGGCACACGGCAGTCCGTGGTGCAACCTGCACACAAGAGGAACCCGCATCATCAGGGAACCTTGAAGGCGGCCAAATCTAAATGACAGGGGCGGCCAAAAGGTAGCTGACAGGGGCGGCGTCGAGGGCGGCGGGGCGACGGTGGTGTCGGGGCGGCGCTGGCGATGGTGGTGTGGACGGGGCGGCGCTGGTGTCGGGGCGGCGTCGAGGGCGGCGGGGCGGCGCTGGTGTCGGGGCGGCGTCGAGGGCGGTGGGGCGGCGGCGTCGGGAGAGGAGAGGGGAAGGGGATCGCGGGCGAGGGCGAGGGAGAGAGAGGGGATCGATACGAAGTAGGGGCGGCACAATACTAATGGCGCACCACCCCTCGGTGCGCCATAAGTACATACATGCTAATGGCGCACCTCACCCAGGTGCGCCATTAGTATTTTTTTTTACTTCTGCTCGAGGCAACAGGTTATCTACCACCTGACCTGATACACATCAAGTCTTCTCTACTAGCTTGACTGGTCAGCAGCTAGTTCTCACACCAGGAGGTCCTGGGTTTGATTCCCAGGCTCCACGATTTTTTTATGCATTTAAAATGCTGTTTGATACTTATTTGTGTTTAAATATGTTCAAACTTGTTTAAATCATAACAGTAATATTTTTTTATAAGACAGTAATAATTTTTTAAAAAATATCATCAAACAGTAATGCATGCCGGTGGAGCGGGGGAGGGTGCGGGGGTGCGGGGGGTCGGCGGCGGCGGTTGAGTAGGGGAGGGGTGCGGAGGGTCGGCGGCGGCGGTTGAGTAGTGGAATCGAGGGTGCGGGCGGTCGGCGGCGGCGGCCAGTGGACCGGGGGGTTCTCGGCGGCGAGGGGGACCGGATCTGGCGAGGTGGGATAGCGATCGAGAGATGGAGGGGGATCGAGATCGAGTGTCCATGAAATTTAAATATATTCATGATAGTTCAAAAAGTGCCCATGAAATACAATCGAGAAATGAAGGCTACGATTTGAATACAATCGATCTTAGCTAGCTATCTGTTCACATTCTTCTTGCCCTTCTTTTTCGCAAATGGAGTTCTTCTGTGGAACGGACGTCCTTTAGGTAGGGTGGTCCTGCTTCTTCTTGTGGTGTATGCTGCTACTTCATCATCGTCGTCATGTTCGATCCTCGGGTCGCCGTACTTGTCGAAGTCTTGCTCATTGGCTACTCCATCCATTCCGATGATCTTCCTTTTGCCTCTCCTCACGACAACACGACTGGGCTTTGGCAGGTCGGTAATGAAGAAGCATTGGTCCACTTGGGAAGCTAGTACCCATGGCTCATTTTTTGCGGTGACGTTTGCGCCCGCGGTCTTGGATTTGGCTTCGGGTATAACCATGGTGGTGAAATATCGGTCTTCTTTTAGGACGCTCTTGGCCCATCTGACACGGAACATCGGCACCTTCTCTCCAGCGTAGCTCAGCTCCTAGATCTCCTCGATCCTTCCGTAGTATCTGTCCTTGTCCTTACCGGTGTAGGATTCCATCGTTACCCAGAGTTTTGATAACCATCACTCTTCATGTCCTTGTCCTCGGTGTAGAATGTGTAGCCGTTGATATCGTACGCCTCATAGGTCATCAGGTTGTGCTCGGCGCCCTGTGACAAGGCGAATATGAGTTGTTCTTCCGCGGAAGAATCGTCATGTAAAGGGTACGACAGAAGCTTCTGCTTGAACCAACGCATGAAACATGAGTTGTGCTCTTTGAGTATATCTCCGTCCGTCCTCTGTTGGCCTCGGTCATTGTACGTCTTCTCAATAAAGGTTTTGTGCTCTACCACCCAAGGATCGACCACGTCTATGTGTTGTAGCGCGACTAGGTTTGCTCTTTCAAAGTCGGCGAGTCGACCCTCGAAGTCGACATGCATTTCGCGGCGACCCTCATGGTGACCCCATCCAGCGAGCCTGCCGAGGTGCCTATTGACGGGCAGACCAACGGGGTTCTCGATGCCTAGATAATTCGTGCAGTAGGAGATGCACTCTTCGGTCAGAAAGCCCCTGGCTATACTTCCCTCTGGACGTGACATGTTCCGAACGTATCCTTTGATGACACCATTCATCCTTTCGAAAGGCATCATGCTGTGCAGGAACGTCGGCCCGAGTTGGATGATATCCTCCACGATATGGACCAGCAGATGCACCATAACATCGAAGAATGCTGGCGGGAAGTACATCTCAAGCTCGCATAGTATCACCACGATCTCTTCCTGTAGCCTCACGCCAATCGACTTCCGAGAGATGACGTCGAAGAAGTTGCATCGGCCAAATAGCGTTTCACGGACGTGCGCGTCCATGATCCCACGGATTGCAACTGGAAGTATCTGCGTCATCAGCACATGACAGTCGTGAGACTTCATCCCGCTGAACTTCTGCTTCGCTGGGTCTAGGTATCTGCTTATCTTCCCCGCGTAACCGTAAGGAAGTTTTACTCCTAGGAGGCAGATGAAAAACTGCTCGATCTCCTCCTGACTTAGAGTGAAGCACGCGGGAGGTTAGTCATTTCCGGTCTTCTTGGCCTTTTTGCCTTTGCGACGACTTTCTGTGTCCTGCTTCGCCTCATCATCATCATCATCATCATCATCATCATCATCATCATCATCATATATAGCATGAAGCTCCTGCCTGATGCCCATTGATTTCAAGTCTGCCCTTGCTTTCGGCCCATCTTTGGTCCTCTCTGGCATGTTGAGCAGGGTACCAAGCAGACTCTCGCACACGTTCTTCGTGATATGCATGACATCAAGGCTGTGAGGCACACGGTGGATCTTCCAGTATGACAAGTCCCAAAAAACAGACCTCGTTTTCCATACCTTCAGCAGCGGCTCTGGCGCCTTTCGCTTCTTTCCCGGCTCTGGCGCCTTTTGCTTCTTTCCCGGCAGTGTACAGTCTCTCCAATTTTTCAACAGCTTGTCTATTTCCTCGCCGCTCCTCGTACACGGGCGTTTTCGGGGTTCGGTTTCACCATCGAACAGATCCTTGCGTTTCCTCCACGGGTCATCGTCGCGAAGCCACCTTCGATGTCCCATGAACATGGTTTTCGAAGACCCGGGATCTCTATCTAGCTGGCGATACGTTGTGTCATCCATGCACCTTACGCATCCAGAAAATCCGTGGACTACCTGCCCCGCGAGATATCCGTAACCGAGATAGTCGTGCACCGTCGTGAGCAGTGCGGCTCTCATAGGGAAATATTATTTCTCTGCGGCGTCCCACGTATTGGCTGGCATTTTCCACAGCGTGTCTAGATCCTCCTTCAGCAGCCCCAGATACAGATTGATGTCGTTCCCTGGTTGTTTCGGCCCTTCAATTAGCATACTCATGTGAATGTACTTCCTCTTCATGCACAACCAGGGGGGAAGGTTGTACATCCACACAAAACACAGGCCAGGTGCTATGTGTGCTTCTATGGCTGCCAAACGGATTGACTCCATCGGTGCTCGCGCCCAGCACGATGTTCCTTGGATCTTCCCAAATTCTGGGTATTCAAAATTCAACGCTTGCCACTGGCTCGCATCCTTAGGGTGACTCAGCATCTTGTCTTTTTTATCTATCTCCGGATCATTTGCGTCATCTTCTCGCTTCTTCTCCTCCCTATCCGCGTGCCAACGCAGGAGCTTTGCTACCTTAGGATCCGCGAAATACCGCTGCAGACGAGGAGTGATCGGAAAGTACCACACCACTTTTCGAGGAGCTTTCTTCCTCTTCTTGTATCGAGTGACACCGCACACCGGACATATGGTAGACTCCGCGTGCTCGTCCCGATAAATGATGAAATTGTTCATGCACACATGGTATTTCACGTGCGGTAAATCCAGAGGACACACGATTTTCTTCGCCTCCTCCAAACTGGTCGGGCACTTGTTCCCCTTTGGAAGACGTTCGTGCCAGAATGACATGTTCTCGTCGAAGCATGCGTCGGTCATTTTGTGTTTTACCTTCATCTCCAGAGCCATGAGCGTTACTTTCAGGCGGGTATCCTCGGGCCTGCATCCTTCATACAATGGAGTAACCGCGTCTAACTCAAGTTGATCCATCTTGGCTTTCTCTCGGGCGGCAGCTCTTGCGTTATCCGTCTGCTTGAGAAGCAGCTCTTGAATATGAGGGTCCTGCACCCAGCCCATGGATGTTCCAGCGTCGTCTGCTTCGCCGGCATCATCATCATGTCCTGCATCTTCTACATGATGACTGTGTACAGTATCACCGTCGTGATCATCTCCTGGGGATTCTTCGTCTTCTCGCCCGCCCGAGCCGCGGTAGTTGTCTTGCTGCCCTTCCTCATTTCTTGCCCGGCCCCCATGGACGACTTCGTAGTCATCTTTATCACCTTGCCATCGATAGCCATCCATGAAACCACGCAAGAGCAGGTGGTCCCGCACCTGCCCGGAATCCGGGTCCGCAATAAGGCTCTTCAGCTTGCATCTTCGACACGGACATCTTATCTCCGTCTCGTTCTTTTGAAGCATCTCGGCCTTCGCGGACCTCAAAAACCTATTCATGATGCCTTCGGTCATCGTGCGGACCATGGTCGCCTGTGGGGTAGAGGAAAACGATATTTTAGAACCAAGAAAAAATTTGGCATGACCTTCCCTAAAAATAGGACCAAAAAGAATGCTTAATGCCAAAATTCTCGCCGAAACGGAAATGAATCAACATTCCGGCAAAATATTGGCAACTATCGCATTTCAAATACCGGTACACCTCCAAACACAAACACATATGCAACACCACAAACATATGCAACACCACGAACATACATAGATCTAGCTAGGCCATAAAAAGTGCATGTGCACATTGTTGTAGGGAGAACAACATAAATATAGCTTCCCCCCTTACTTACCTATCAAAACAAGGTAATTTAACCACTTAATTTGAATGAATCTATGGTGGAAATGAGGTGAAAAAGAGGAGGCACCCGAGACAAGGAGGAGGCGGTGGAGAGAATGAAGTGGGAAGAAAGTGAGTGTGGGAGGAGAGGCTGTCCAAAATATCTTGTTGCTGCCCACTTACTAATGGCGCACCAACCATAAATGCGCCATTAGTAATCTAGGTTACTAATGGCGCACTCTCCCACGGTGCGCCATTAGTAGTTTTGCAAAAAAAAACATGCTAATGGCGCACTGCCCCACGGTGCGCCATTACTAGTTTAAACTAGTAATGGCGCACCGTGGGACAGTGCGCCATTAGTAGTTTTGCAAAAAAAGGAATAAAAAAATAATAAAAAAAACAACATTAGTGGCGCACTTACTGACAGGTGCGCCATTACTAGTTACAACTAGTAATGGCGCACTTCCTCGGGATGCGCCATTAGTATGTTTGGACAGGCGCGCTAGTTCAAAAAAAAATTTGATACTAATGGCGCACCTTGGGCCAGGTGCGCCATTAGTAGTTTCAACCTAATGGCGTATCAGAAGGTGGTGCGCCATTAGTATATACTAATGGCGCACCACCTGTCTGGTGCGCCATTAGTGTCAATCCCATCTATAGCCCTTTTTCTAGTAGTGATATCTTCGAGCCTGCTGCTGATAGAATGCGGAACGAGCTTTTGCTACATCCCGCTCCTCCTCTAAGGCGTCCAAACTGTCCTGCCGATCCAACTCGGCTTCTCTTTCTTCGTACATGCACAGGCGAGGTGAGTCATGAATTATATCGCAGGGCAGAACTACCTCTGCGCCGTACACCATAAAAAATGGTGTGAATCCAGTAGTGCGATTCGCCGTGGTCCGCAACCCCCAGAGTACGGAGTGGAGCTCCTCTACCCAGTGCGTGTTAGATTCCGTGAGGGACCTCACTAATCTGGGTTTGATGCCGCTCATGATTAGACCATTTGCTCGTTCGACTTGACCGTTAGTTTGGGGGTGATAGACTGAAGCGTAGTCGAGCCTGATGCCCATATTTTTGCACCAGAGTTTAACCTCGTCGGCTGTGAAATTCGTGCCGTTATCACTGATGATGCTGTGTGGGACGCCATAACGGTGTACTACCCCAGATATGAAGTCTATCATGGGTACGGATTTTGCAGTTTGAACTGGCTTGGCCTCTATCCATTTGGTGAATTTGTCCACCATGACCAATAGGTATTTTTGCTTGTGGGTTCCCCCTTTAAGGGGTCCAACCATGTCAAGCCCCTAGACCGCGAACAGCCAGGTGATGGGTATAGTTTTGAGGGCGGTGGGTGGCATGTGGCTTTGATTAGCAAAGAGCTGGCAACCGACGCATCGTTGGACTAAGTCCTGAGCATCTGCCCTGGCAGTCGGCCAATAAAATCCTGTACGGAAGGCCTTGCCTACAAGGGCCCGGGCTGCAGCATGGTGCCCGCCGAGTCCGGCGTGAACTTCAGCCAGGAGATTTTGCCCTTCCTCTTCGGAGATGCACCTTTGAAGGACTCCAGTTGTGCTTTTCTTATAAAGTTCTCCCTCATGGACCTTGTAGGCTTTAGATCGCCGAACTATGCGGCGGGCCTCATTTTGGTATTCGGGAAGTTCCTGCCTAGTTAAATAGGCTAGGAATGGTTCCGTCCACGGGGCAGTTACTGCCATTATTTCATGGGCTGAGGGTGTTATTTCATTGGCTGAGCCACCGACTGTGTCAGAATGTTCCATGTTGGGTGGCGCGGTTGGTTCCGGGTTGTTATTTCCGGGCTCCTCTTCCCGTAATACGGATGGCTTAAAGAGCCCCTCCAGGAAGATGTTTGGAGGGACGGCGTCGCGTTTTGCGCCGATGCGCGCCAACACGTCGGCTGCCTGGTTATTATCCCGGGCTACATGGTGGAATTCGAGTCCTTCGAACCGAGCTGACACTTTTAAGACGGCGTTACGATAGGCTGCCATTTTCGGATCCTTGGCATCGAAGTCTCCATTTACTTGGGATATTGCAAGGTTTGAATCCCCGCGCACCTCTAGGCGTTGAATACCCATGGAGATTGCCATCCGGAGACCAAGTAGAAGGGCCTCATATTCGGCTGCATTGTTGGAGTCCGTGTACATTATCTGAAGTACGTATTGGACTGTGTCTCCGGTTGGGGACGTCAATACGATGCCAGCCCCCAAGCCGGCCAACATTTTGGAGCCGTCGAAATGCATGATCCAATTGGAGTATGCGCCGTACTCTTCAGGGAGTTCGGCTTCGGTCCATTCGGCGATGAAGTCAGCCAAAACTTGCGACTTTATAGATCGCCGTGGTTTGTAGGTTATGTCAAATGGTAAGAGCTCAATGGCCCATTTTGCAATCCTGCCTGTTGCGTCGCGGTTGTTTATAATGTCGTTGAGAGGTACTTCGGAGGCCACTGTTATCGAGCACTCTTGAAAGTAGTGTCACAGCTTCCGGGATGCCATGAACACCGCGTACGCTATCTTTAAATAATGTGGATACTGGGACTTGCATGGAGTTAAGACAGTGGATCCATAGTACACTGGTTTTTGAAGAGGGAATTTGTGTCCTTGTGTTTCTCGTTCGATGACGAGCACTGCGCTTACAACTTGATGTGTTGCCGCGATATATAATAACATTGGTTTGCCTAGGCTGGGCGCGGCCAGGACCGGATTTGTTGCTAATATGGCCTTTATTTCTTTGAGTCCGGCCGTGGCAGCATCCGTCCACTCGAAGTGTTCGGTGCGCCGGAGGAGGCGGTAGAGAGGCAGTGCCTTTTCTCCCAAACGGGAGATGAAGTGGCTTAGAGCCGCCATGCATCCAGTCGGTTTTTGTATTTGTTTGAGGTCTTTTGGGATATCCAATTGTGATAGAGCTCGAATCTTGGCTGGGTTTGCTTCAATTCCTCTACCGGATACAATGAAGCCCAAGAGCTTTCTGGCTGGTACGCCGAAAATGCATTTTTTCAGGTTGAGCTTAATGTCATATGCTCGGAGGTTGTCGAATGTGAGCCTCAAATCGTCTACTAGAGTTTCAACGTGTTTGGTCTTAACGACCACATCGTCTACGTATGCCTCCACTGTTTTGCCGATCTGGGTAGCCAGACACGTCTGAATCATGCGCTGATATGTTGCGCCAGCGTTTTTGAGTCCGAAGGGCATTGTGTTGAAGCAGAATGGTTCGTACGGAGTAATGAATGCCGTTGCGGCCTGGTCTATTTCCGCCATCTTGATTTGATGGTATCCGGAGTATGCATCGAGGAAACACAATGAATCGTGCCCCGGGGTAGCATCGATGATTTGGTCGATGCGGGGAAGGGGGAAAGGATCCGTTGGACAGGCCTTATTAAGGTCTTTAAAATCGACATAGAGGCGCCAGGATTTGTCCTTTTTTGGTACCATTACCAGGTTCGCTAGCCAGTCGGATGTTTTATATCTCTGATGAATCCGGCTTCTAATAGTTTGGCTAGCTCCTCTCCCATTGCCTGTCTTTTGGGTTCGGAAAATCGTCGAAGAGCCTGTTTGACTGGCTTGAATCCTTTTAGTATATTTAGGCTGTGCTCTGCCAGCCTGCGTGGGATTCCTGGCATATCTGAAGGGTGCCAGGCAAAAATGTCCCAATTTTCCCGAAGGAATTCTCGTAGTGCGGCTTCTACATCAGGGTTTAATTGTGCCCCAATGGAGGCCGTCTTTGTGGGGTCCGTTGGATGGACCTGGAATTTGACTATTTCGTCTACTGGTTTAAAAGAGGTGGACTTAGATCTCTTATCGAGTATCACATCGTCCCTATTCACCGTGGAGCGCGGTGCAGTGAGTTCTTCTGCCGCTAGGGCTTCAAATAGTGCCTCTAGGGCTAGTGCGGCTGTCTTATTTTCAGCGCGGAGTGCTATATCCGGATCACTGACCAGAGTGATGATTCCATTGGGCCCGAGCATTTTAAGCTTCATGTACCCGTAATGGGGTATATCCTGGAAAATTGTGAATGCCTCTCGCCCTAATAGAGCGTGATATCCGCTGCTGAACGGGGCCACTTGGAACGTGACCTCCTCGGACCTGTAGTTTTCCGGCTAACCGAACACCACATCTAGTGTGATTTTTCCTGTGCAGCGTACTTCCTAACTAGGGATTATTCCTCTAAAGGTTGTGCTGCTTCGCTCAATGCGGCTCCAGTCTATTTCCATTTTTTGGAGGGTTTCCTCGTAGATGAGGTTTAATCCGCTGCCGCCATCCATGAGTACCTTGGTAAGCTGAAAGTCGTCCACTATTGGACTGAGGACCAATGCGGCTGGTGCTCGGGCTATTCGGAATTTAGTTTCGTTGCTGGCATTGAAGGTGATAGCCGTGTCGCTCCATGGATTTGTTGTTGCTACTTGGTAGACTTCGACGAGGCTGCGGATTGTTCATTTCCGCATATTATTTGATGCGAAAGTCTCGAAGACTGTTAATACCGTACTGGTACTGTTGGGCTGGTTCTGCGGGGCTAGAAGACCTTCGCCTCTTTTGGCCACCTGCCATAGTATCCAACATGCTCGAAGGCTATGTGTTGGAGTGGCGCCCTCTGTATTATGGATTTTGTAGGGTCCGTTGAGCCATCCCTCCAGTACGGTTCCGTACCCTTTAGGGGGTTTTTGCATTTTGGTTTTTGACCCAGGTGCTTGAGCATGGTGCACCCTTTTATTTCGGACTAGGGTTGTGTTCAGGGCCGGATTGTCCCAAAATCTAGTTTTGGTTTTCCAGGCACTCTCCATCGCACAGTATTTTCGTAATATGGTCGCCAGGTCGGCGAAGCGCGTAACTTTGCGACGACTTATGGCGTTCATGATTCCCTTGTCCGTGCAATTGTTGCAGAAAATAGAGATTGCGCTTTCCTCACGGCAGTCCTTTATCCTGTCCATAACCAGGAGGAATCTGGCCCAGTAATGATGTACTGTTTCATGGGGCTCTTGCCGTATTTGAGATAGATCGCTTGTGTTTGGGTGGGTGGGTGGAATTAAATTCGGAACCCCGCCCAATCTGAGGCTCAAAGGCCGAGGAGTTTCCGGATTTGGAAGCTTCGATTGCTGGACATCGTCCAACGAATCTAGTCTGCTGCCTAACTTTAGGTTCAGTACTCGATTGACGTCCGTCCCTCCGCGGGAATCCGGCATGGAGGGATTGGGAATCCGGACATAACTGGTCTTTAATATAGAAGAAGAGTCGCCGCGTTGTTCTTCTACCACAGCAACGTGGTGGGTAGCCTGGGGAGAGTTAATTTCTCTCAGATTGGTTTTAAGCCCAATCTGATCGTAGTCTGTAGCGACTCCCAGGGCGGCGATGCGATCCAGGAGCTCGTTTACGGAAGAGAGCTCCATCGGATCCAGCTGTTCGGTGAATTCCAAGTTGACGTGAAGATCGCTTTTGATGACCCGAGAGGTCATCGTCGAAGTGGTGGCCGAACAGGCGGTCATAAGAAAACCACCTAGCCGGATAGCCTGACCGGCGGCCAAAGCTCCTTTGGCAATGGTACCGTCTTTAAAGACGGGAAGACGCATCCTTCTTGATTGCGATGGCACAGAGGAACTCTCAATGAAAGCACCAATGTCGGTGTCAAAACCGGCGGATCTCGGGTAGGGGGTCCCGAACTGTGCGTTTAGGCGGATGGTAACAGGAGACAAGGGACACGATGTTTTACCCAGGTTCGGGCCCTCTTGATGGAGGTAAAACCCTACGTCCTTCTTGATTAATATTGATGATGTGGGTATTACAAGAGTAGATGTACCACGAGATCAAGGAGGCTAAACCCTAGAAGCTAGCCTATGGTATGATTGTTGTTATCTCCTACGGACTAAAACCATCCGGTTTATATAGACACTGGAGAGGGCTAGGGTTACACAGAGTCGGTTACAATGGTAGGAGATCTACATATTCGTATCGCCAAGCTTGCCTTCCACGCCAAGGAAAGTCCCATCCGGACACGGGAAGAAGTCTTCAATCTTGTATCTTCATAGTCTTGGAGTACGGCCGATGATGATAGTTCGGCTATCCGGACACCCCCTAATCTGGGACTCCCTCAGTCCTCATCATCAAAATCTTCAAAGTCCTCATCTCAAAAGAATAGCAGTTCCAAAAAGGCTTGGACATTTATTGGCAAGGAAATGGACTCTGAAGCTGAATCTGAGGAAAATGTGGAAGAGGAGGAATCTGACGAATCATACTCTGGTGTGCCGAGCCTAGCCCTCGTTACTGCTTACGTCAGCAAGTCCATCTTCAACACTGAAAGAAATGACTTCCCCAACACTGTTGACGACGGTGTCGATGACTACGCTCCCACCTATTGCTTCATGGCAAAAGTTGCCAAGGTACTCAAATATTCCCCCTCTGAATCTAGTGAGGATGAATTTGATGAAAATCTCAAACAACAAAAGACTTCGGAAAAGGTTCAAAATCTGCTAGACAAAAGCGATGACCTGTTGGGTGAGGAATTGGATCAAACTCAAACTCTGACTGATAATCTTCAGCGACTTCAATCTAAGTTTGATAATCTTCAGAGTCATTATAACTCTCTCTTAGCCGATCATGAGAAGCTTTCTTATGAATTTCTTCAAAGAAAGCAAGATCTTGAGAATTTAAGGGTAAGTTATGACGATCTTTAGAAGGAAAATGATTCATTTCTTGCTCAACAGATCAGTTCCACTCAGGAAGGATTCATTCCACCATGTTTGAAATGCATTGAGCGAGAATCTGCTAATTCTTCACCTGAGTGTTCAAATGCTTCTATTACTACAAATTCTTCAACTGTCTCTGTGGTTACAAATTCCTCATCCGAGGATACAATAAGTATCACTGACGATAATGCAGGATTGAAGGAATTGTATGTGACAGGAATATACAAAAGCCTCAACGGGCACCAGACTCTTTGTGATGGTTTGTAAAAGCACATCTTGAACAGGAACCCTAGGAAAGAGGGTATTGCCTTTGAAAGGAAACTCAATGCTGATGGGACCTACTGGAAACCTGAGCAGTATGCCAAAACCTCATGGGTTGCTGCGAAAGGACCTCCCGTAGATCCATCTACCTTATCTGGCTTTACTCGTGAATCTTCATATTATTCTGATGAGTCATTTGACTCCAACTATAAACTATTCAAAAATTAGAATGGTGAAGTATTTGCTTGATATGTTGGAACTAACTGCAGGAATGGTCCCCTTACGAAGAAAATTTCGGTTCCCAAAAAGTACCTTGAAATTCGTCAGGTGAATGTCCTCATGACACCACCTATGAAGAATAGGAACCCCAGATCAAATTCTTCATATGGATCAAATCTTCATATGGATCCAATTCCTCATACGGACCAAATTCCTCATATGGATCGAATTCCTCATGTGGATCCAAATCCTCAAATGAACATCATCGTGCTAACACTTATTTTTCGCAGGGAAAAACAAAAGGCTATGAATATGTGCGTTATTCTTCAAATCATTATGTTCATAAGTCCTTGAAGAATTTCTCTGCTTATTCATATACTTACGCTAACCCCTCTTCTCTGAAACAAAGTGCACTGGCTTCATGGCACCTTTCTCTTATGGAGCTTGCAGAATGATGAACTCTTTGCCACCCCTCCAGATGTGGGTGGTGAAGAAAAATAACTAATCTCGTGTGTAGGGTCAGGTCTCCAGATGAACTTGAACGCCTGAAGAATTTGCTAGAGACCTGAATATGCTTGAAAGGATGTAAGCTAATCACGAAGAAATGAATTATTCATTTCTCATGTCCTCATACTGCTATATCTGTTGTACTGCTTGCTGAAATTCAATTTGATGAATTTGATGTCATATTCTTCACCGATGAAGTATATGGGTTTGTATGTCGCAGTAATTCATCTGCAGGATGAACAACCCAAAGCTACTGAGTGGGTCCTCGACAGTGGATATATGAATCACATGACTGGTGATAGGAATCTATTGATGTACATTGCATTATCTCCATCGCATCTGAAGCATATCTCCTATGTTGACAAAGGCAAAAGCAAGGTATTGGGTCTAAGTAGGGTTGCAATCTCAAAGGATAGAAACATGGACTAAGTCATGCTTGTCGAGTCCTTAGCATTCAACCTCATGTATGTCTTAATGCTTTGTGATCTTGATATGGTTGTCGTCTTAGGCAAATGTCGCTGTATTGTGCTAATGGGATCTGGCAATTCCAAAGTTTTCGGAGGCTTTAGGAGAGGAGACTTGTATATTATTGATTTCTCTGCATGAGCACAACCTGCCACATGTCTACTTGCAAAAGCTTCAGAAGGCTGGTTATGGCATCGATGACTAGGTCATGCTGGCATGAGGAACTTGCATACACTCGTTAAGAAGAAGCATGCCATTGGCATCGAGGGTGTCAAATTCCTCAAAGATCATCTGTATGGGGCTTGTGAGGCTGTAAAGATGACCAGAGCCAAGCACCCCTCGAAGACTATCATGACCACCTCTCGTCCGTTTGAATACTTCAAATGGATCTCTTTGTCCCTACTCATTATGCCACACTAACAAATGAAGCATCTCTATATGGCTTTGTTTTTGTTGATGATTATTCTCGTTACACATGGGTGCATATCATCACTTACAAAACTGAAGTGCAGGAAGTCTTCAAATGATTTTCCTCAAGGGCATCTACGAACTTCGGTGTGAAGATCAAGCATATCCAGAGTGATAATGGGACCAAGTTCAAGAATACTGTTCTTGATGATTATCTTGATGAACATGGTATTACTCACGAGTTATTTGTCCCTTACACTCCTCAGCATAATGGCGTCATGGATCGCAAGAACATGACTCTTGTTGAGATGGCTTGCACTATGCTTGATGAATACAAGACACCTCCTCGTTTCTGGCCTGGCGCTATTGATATTGCATGCCACATCATCAACAGGGTATATATTCCCAAATTCTTCAGAAAGACCTCATATGAACTCCTCACTGACAAGAAACCCAATGTAAGTTATTTCAAAGTCTTCGATGCTAAATGCTGGATTAGAGATCCTCATCACAATTCTAAATTTGCACCGAAAGCACATGAAGGTTTTATGCTTGGTTACGGAAAGGACTCGCACACCTACAGAGTCTTCAACACCTATCACCACAAGGTTGTTGAAGCTGTAGATGTGCAGTTCGATGAAACTAACGGCTCGCAAAGAGAGCACCGACCTCCTATGCTAGATGAAATGTCACCTGAGGAATCCATCAAGTACAAGGCTAGTGAGGATGTCATACCTACTGAAGAATCCGCTGAAGAAGTCATTCCAGACCGTGAAGAAAATCATGGTGGTGCACCTGAAGAAAATGGCTCTGAAGAAAAATGCTGAGCCAAATCAAAATCATCAACCTGCTCATCCTCGCGTTTCAAATGAAGTGCAGATTGAGAGAATCATCGATGACATCAATGCACCAGGTCCTCTCACACGCTCAAAAGCTTCACATTTGTCTAACTTTTGTGGGCACTTCGCTTTTGTCTCTATCACAGAGTCCACCAAAGTTGATGAGGCATTTTTGGAGCCTGAGTGGATTCAAGCTATGCAAGAGGAATTACATCAATTCGAGATCAACAATGTGTGGGAGCTTGTCAAACAACCAGACCCACGCAAGCACAATATCATCGGTACCAAATGGATCTACCGCAACAAGCAAGATGAAAATGGCCTTGTGGTGAGGAATAAGGCTCGTCTTATAGCTCAAGGCTACACACAGGTTCAAGGAATTGATTTTGATGAAACTTTTGCACCTGTTGCTAGACTTGAGGCTATTTGCATATTGATTGCTTATGCTAACCATCATAATATCATCTTATATCAAATGGATGTGAAAAGTGCATTCCTCAATGTTAAGCTTGAGGAAGAAGTATATGTTGCTCAAGCACTAGGTTTTGAAGATCCAAAGCTTCCTGCCCATGTCTTCAGACTCAATAAGGCCCTCTATGGCCTCAAGCAGGCCCCTCGGGTGTGGTATGATACTTTGAAGGAATTCTTCATGAAGAAAGGCTTCAAACCCGGTTCACTTGACCCAACTCTTTTTACCAAAACATATGATGATGAATTATTCATGTGGCAAATATATATTGATGATATTATCTTTGGCTGTACTAACCAACATTACAGTGACAAATTTTCCTATATGAGGAGTGAAGAATATCAAATGTCTGTGATGGGAGAATTGAAATTCTTATTAGGTCTTCAAATTTGTCAACAATGCAATGGCATCTTCATATCTCAAGAGAAATACCTCAAGGATGTGTTGAGGAAATTCGGCATGCAAGACTGCAAAGGCGTCAAAATCTCTATGGCCACAAATGGCCATCTATGCACTCATGAAAATGGTAAAGACTTTGATCAAAAGGTATACCACTCCATGATTGGCTCGTTATTGTATCTATGTGCATCTAGGCTAGATATTATGCTTAGTGTTTGCATGTGTGCCCGATTTCAAGCTACACCGAAGGAATCACACCATAAGGTTGTGAAACATATCCTTTCATATATAGGTCACACTCCAACACTTGGATTATGGTATCCGAAGGGCTCGGTTTTTGATCTCATTGGATATTATGACTCTGACTACGCTGGTGATCGGGTGGATCACAAGTCAACATCAGGCACATGTCATTTCCTCGGACGATCCTTAGTATGTTGGTCCTCAAAAAGCAGAACTACGTATCACTCTCTACTGCTGAAGCTGAGTACATTTTTGCTGGTTCTTACTATGCTCAATTGCTATGGATAAAGCAAACCCTCAAGGACTATGGCATCAATGTGAAGAATGTGCCACTCTACTGCGACAAAGAGAGTGCCATCAAGATTGCTCACAACCTAGTTCAGCACTCGAAGACAAAGCACGTCCATATTCGTCATCATTTTCTTCGTGATCATGTGTTGAAGGGAGACATATCCATAGACCACGTGAAGACTGAAGATCAGCGGGCAGATATCTTCACAAAGCCCTTGGATGAGAAGAAATTTAGCAAGTTGTGGTGTGAGCTACATATCTTAGAATCTTCGAATGTCCTTTGAAAGGAAACACATCCTAACACTTATGCAAAATTGATGACTTAGATGTGCAACACACGAAGTAACGTTTTTCTTCAATCAATGAAGACTAACCCTCTAAGTGTGAAGAAGTTAATGAAGAATTTGATTATCAGAACCCTACAACAATTGTACGCGGTGTCTGAAATCATCATTCTTATATGGTAGGTCACGCCACCAACCAAAGTTGAAAATCTTCAAATTTTAGTTTTTCTTCATTTTTGCAAATTCTTCAACTTTGCAAAACCTTCAGTTTCTTTCCGACTGGTGTTCTTCATTGCCTATATATGAGTTTTTCATGTCCTCTACAAGATTCACTTATTGCTAATTCTTCAAGTTGACTTTTCATTTAAGTGAATGTGATCGGACCCATTCCCCCTCTATGCTAAACTCAAACCAGTCTATTCACAAATTCTTCATGTGCGTTCTATTTGAAACCCATTCAAAATCTTCACTGTGTCCTTGACAGCTGAAGAATTTGCGAACGAAACTTTAAAATATTCATACCTAAGTTTTCAACTTTTGCCACTCAAATCGTTCCGCATCCCATGATGGGATTAAAATATTCAGCCATGATCTAACATGATCTCCACCTCTTAGTACGAGGGTGACACATGTCGCTAGGATGGCAAGGGCCAGGGGCACGTTCGTCCAATCCTCAGACGAGCGGTTTTTCACCTCGATTATAAATACCCCTCGCCCTCCTCATACCACATTTACTTTGCTCGATCTCACTCCCTTCGCTCGAGCTCTCTGACCTAGCGCCGCCGCTATACTCCATCTTCTCCGGTGAGGAAGAGCTTCACTGCCTTGACCTCATCGCCATCGTACTCGCGCTGGCCACGAAAATCTTCACCTCCGCCGCTACCATAGCTGTCTCTCACCGCCAAGTTAGGGCGTGGGGGTTCTGTACTGACGAACTTCTCCACTTCTACTCCCAGTTTGTCATGTTCTTCATCAAGGGTAAATAAAATCTTTTTTACTGGCCTTGTTGATTCTGATGATTTCCACAAATTCTTGAAAATATGTTTATTCTTCAACTTCCATTTCCTTAAACACCAAGTTGCATCTCTTCTTGATTTGTTTCCCTAAGCTATGTTTTTCTTCAAGATTCCTCAATTGTGTGGATTTTCAAATCTATACAACTCTGGAACCTAAGTCAAGAAAGCTTAGTGAAATTCCACAAGACACCCATGGTCAAATTCCTCAAACTTGATTCTTAATAAAAAAATCTGAGAACGCATATGACCCCTCCAAATTGTTTGCACCTATACTCTGTTCACAGGTACACATGTCCGCCGCTGACTCACTAGGTTCTCATCAACTTAACTCATTTGCAGCATTCCTCGAAGACAAATTGCATACCTCCTCAGAAACTTCGATTGTTCAAAATCCTCAAGTGGAGAAAATGGCTGATTGTTAACATCCTCAGAAAGGAGGAAAGAGGCCTGAAACAAATACAACGTTTGAAATCCCTGAAGACATCTATGATGAATATTGCACTCCTGATGAAGCCACTCATGGCAAGGAGAACAAAAATCAGCGCAAAGTGCACATTCAGTGGATTGAAAGAAGATGGGCAAGAGAATGGAGGGAGTATCGATATGTTACTCCAAAGTACAATAAGAAATTCACAGTTAACCCTCCATGTCCAAGACCTCCATTGGCTCCAGGCCAAGAAGCTGATCCCTCAAGCACGCGAGGTGAGGAATTTCCCAGAGAATGGGCCAAGCAACACGCCAAAGTGGCCAAGGTTGCAAAAGAAGCAGTGAAGAAATTCAATGAAGATTCTGCTACTGGTGCTTCTGAGGCCTCTACTAGCAAACCCAAGAAGGCCATACCGAAGAAATCAGCTGTGAAGCCGAGTTCCTCAACAGCAATGCCCTCATGGCCAATGGCAAAGCCCTCACGGTAAATTCCTCAAGAAACTTCTCCAGGGCAGCTCCAATCCCCTCTGTTGCCTCAAAATCCTCAACTGCCACTGCAAAGTCCTCAACACATGTGCATCTTGCCACGTGCCAAAGAACTGCAGGCTTCTCAATTGCTTCAGGAGCATCTGCTAGTTCCTCAGCTCCACCACCGTCCTCAACTGGTCCAACCTTGCTGAAGAAAAAGGCCACTGCTGGACGTGGATCAAGGCCAAGTCCTCACAAGAAGCAAGTTGCATTCCAAGTACCATCTGATGATGATGAAGCTGATGATGAAGAACTCGCTGAGATCATCAGAGACATGCAACAAAGGGCCGCTAGAGCCAAAGGCAGTGTTGCGCCTCTCTTACTGGATCCGAAGAAGACCCTCGATTTCATTGACTTATGGCACAAGGACCCTAACACTCCTCTGCCTGACTTAAACCTCACACCTGGCCAAAGTCATATGTTGACAGCCTTCATAAATGAAGAAAAGTGGAAGTTTGAAAAGGCCAGAAAAGTGAAGAAAGCTCGGTACAAGAAGAATCATTTTCTGAAGAAGAATGTTGTAAACATGTCTCTGGAAGAACTTGTGAATCTGCAAAAGGAGATCAAAGATCTCAGTGATGAAATTGACGCATATCGTGCAGATTGGCTAGGTGCCAAAGTCAGATTTGTCACATTGGCAAAGGGATTGAAACCAAATGTTGCAGCTACATCGCAACAAGAAATTCCTCAGGCTGGAGCATCTGCTCTGCCTACCGAAGAGAATGCTGGCACAGCTGATGAAAATAAGACTGTTGAAGAAACTAAAAGTACCAGGGCTACTGAAGAAATTCCAGCACCTGAAGAAACAACCAGGGCAACCTCTAATGTTGCACTTGAAGAACAACCCAGGCCAGCTGAAGAATCTACTGTTGTGCTTGAAGAATTTGAACAACCCAGGGCAACTACATCAGTTGTGCCTGAAGAAACTGACCCAATTTCATCTGCTCCTCCTGCAAAGTCATCACAGATGAAAAATATCAACCTTCCTTCTGCATCAGAAGCAATGAAGACCAAAGCTGCAGAGAGGGCCGCAGTGAAGAAAAGAAGAGCATTAACGACTTCAGAGTCTTCAGCTCCTAAGAAAGTGAAGACTTTGACGAGTTCATACACCAACCCTATTGATGTTGTTCCTCTCTCAAGAATGCCATCAAAGTAGATTGTTCCCTTTGGTGAGGAATATGTCATTCCAAATGATTGTGATGAAGAAAATCCTTCTACTGCTTCTTCAAACCAGTTGGATGAAGATGTTGAAGTGAACGAAATCCCTTCAACTCCACTGGTATCATCACCCATGCCTCAGTTCACAGCTGAAGAGGCACACATTGAGGAAATAGATGAAGAAGATGAGGATGTGGACACTGGGTCCACTACACCAGTTCTAAATGATGATTATTGGGAAAGACATCATCCAAATTCACCATTGACCACTCCTCTACATCAAATTCCTCGGTCCCTAGCTCAAACTGAAGAAATTCATACCAGATCTGAAGAACATCAAACTTCACTTCATCCTATTATAGAAGAAGATCTAGCTTCTAATGCTGAAGGAATGGAGGCCAACACTGCTGCTGATGAATCTGCCGCTGAAATTCCTCAGTCTGTAGCTCCAGAGGCTGTGCACCAACAGGTTGTGAAGACTTCAACTATTAATCTTCAGCCCAAGCCACAAAATCCTCATACAAAGAAGCAGAAATTCAAAGTTGATGATTTCTTTGCTGAGCATCATTTCTTCACGGATTAAAATCCCTATGACTCTGCAAGACATCAACGCAAGCGCTTCTGGACAGCCAGTCGGATGAACTTTTATTCTTCACTCCTATTCGGTAAGGACAAGGTAATTGAGCATCAACAAATTCCTCACGTGGATATGGGATCACTTCCTTGCTTCCAACCTGTCCTGAGTGTTCTTCATGATGCCGGGCTCTTGAACCTCTGCACTGACATCTGTGACTAGAATGAAGAAATCATTCTTCAATTCTACGCAACACTGCACCTCACTGGAAATGTTGAAGATGTGAATTCATGGGTGCTTGACTAGATGTCTGAAAATACTCATTACGAAGCACCGACATCTGAATTGCTTCACGCCGTCCTAGTCAGTCCTCCTACTGAAGGTGCAAGGCTCATCATCTATGAGGAACCTGAACTCTCAAATCATTTGATGCAAGTAATGATGAAGCCTTTGAAGGCTGGCCAAGCTTCAAGGACCACATTCCTCATAAAGGAATTACTCTATGTGCCAGGAACAGTCTATCGCATCCTGACCAAAACCCTCAGTCCAATCAAGGGCCACAACTCTGATGAAGAAGAGGTTGTTGGAATCATGAAGAATCTACTGTTCAATATCATGCACGGTATTCCTATCAACTACCATGATTTCTTCATGAGGACTTTGGCCAATGCTGCTCTATCACCTTTTGAGTTGAAACCTTATGCTCCCTGGATCATGAAATTCATCAGATCAAGGTCTTCAATTCATTAAAAGGCTGACTTTCAAAATCATCCTAGCTATTTGCCACCTATTGAAGTCCTCCAAAGGACCGTTTGCTCAGTTGATGAGAAGGACAAAGCAGCTGTTATTGATGAAGGCACTCGTCCATTGGATGGTCAGTTTCGCAAGGCTGCCTCATATTCCACCAATGATGACTCTGCAACACAAGATTCTGCCGCCAAAGCTTCAAAGCAAAATCCTCAAGCCACTGCTCCATGTATAATGACTGATCGTGAACTTCTCCTTAGTCTTCACCAGAAAGTTGAGCAAAATCACAAGTGGGTCAAGCATTAGTTTGGTGCTATTCTTCAAAAATGACTATCACACAAAACACTATGAAGAAGAATCACCATTATCTGCATCAAGTCTTCGACTGCACTTGGGCTATTCTTTCACATCTCTACAGTGCTGACGAACTCAAGGAAATGGACTTCCAACAGGACATTGATTGGTCTCAGCCACCTTCGAAGAAATTCAAGAAGGTCACAGTTCCTCAGTTGTTCGCCAGTTCATATTCTTCATCGCGCGAGATAGATGAACCTGAAGATTTGAACGAAACTTCGGCAGGCCCTACCTCAAAGGACGACCCCAACAACATCATGTCATATTCTCCAGGGGCGTTAGTCCTCATTTTTCGCCCCTTTTGGTCATTTGATGACAAAGGGGGAGAAATTTGAGCTAGTCTTCAAGCGGGTCTCTTATATGGGTGTGTTTTTGGTTAAGTTACACCTCTTCCTCTTCTGAGGTGTTTGCTCTGATGAGTTGTAAACTTTTGAATGCTTTCTGCATGCTTATTTCCTCAAGTACCTTAATGCATGCATGCTGAATTTCGTCAGACACCATATTTCATCATGCATTTAAAATTCTTCATATTATATGTCAAATGCGTGTATGAATTACAAGATATAGGGGGAGATCTCCATGATATTACTCTACAATGTG
Organism: Triticum dicoccoides; assembly: GCF_002162155.2. Taxonomy (NCBI): domain Eukaryota; kingdom Viridiplantae; phylum Streptophyta; class Magnoliopsida; order Poales; family Poaceae; genus Triticum; species Triticum dicoccoides. The sequence continues at coordinate 486,841,515 of NC_041383.1, read as the reverse complement.
CATTTGCTATCCAAAGCAAATTCCTCAAATATGCACATCTTCAGGGGGAGTTCTTCTATATCTTGCAATTAAATTCCTCAATATCAGTATTTCACTTCATATGATTATCTCCTTTGAAAACTTAACCTATTTGTCATCAATCACCAAAAAGGGGGAGATTGTAAGTGCATCTAGTGCCCCCTTAGTGATCTTGGTGTATTGAAGACTTATAGGTTAAGGGACTAATGTGTTTGTGAGTGTATACAGGCTCTATAAGTCGATGAGGAGTTTGATATTTGCGATGAAAGTCGACCCTTAAAAATGTATGTCTTGAGTTGAAGACGTTGAAAATGAGGAAATTGGTGTGACCTTGAAGACTTGGATATTCATGTGAGGACTAGGAAGCGTGAAGACTTTTGTTTCTGTAGTTTCATTTTCTCTTTCTTGAGTCATAGGAAACATTGTAGAATTAAAGGGGGTCGAGGTAAAACTAAGGAAACACTTTCGAAATGATGCTCATCTCAAAGCCTACACCTACCCAGTCCTTTCGAGTGAAGCCATTGGAAATCTCATACACTTCAGTCAATTTCTTCAGTGGTAGATATGAAGATCTTCTGTTCTCTGAAGAATTTGCTCTGACTGAGGAGTTAGGAATTCGCCAGTGCGGATTGCCTATAAAGTGATGAACATGATAGCCCTGAAAAATTTGAAAGCTCAAATTTCCGACCATTGTTGTGCTATGCGCCAGCTGTCCAAAATATCCTACCCACCTAATAGTCATATCATTGAAGGGCACTTATGTCTTATCATGTCAGGCTCCTCCCTAGGTTATAAATAGCCGCCCCCTACAACCACTAGCTAGTTGGCTGCTCCAAAAGGACACATGATATCCACATGTTCTTGAGTGAATTTCTTGCCGTATTTGTTGCCCTTCCTCTGGGGATATGCACCGCTCGGTGACTCTAGTTGTAATTTTCTTGTACAGCTGATCTTGCATGACGGTGAAAGCTTTGGATTGGCAAATGATCTAGCGGGCTTCATATTTGTCCTGTGGGAGCTCTTACCAAAGTGTGACGCCTAGAGTCCGATGCACCAGATGTCTTTCAGTTATTCGCCGATGATGCCATGTCATTCCCTTGCGTGTTGCACTTTGCCATGTCATCATGTGCATTTCATCTGCATGTTTTTCAAAACTTGCATCCGTTCGGGTCTCCCGGTTCTCTCCTTTGTCCGTTCCGAGCCCATTCACACTCGCACGCGCCTGTGGCACCTCCGAAATATTATTGTATAAGTGGCATAAAAACGTTCTCGGAATGGGTTGTAAGTTGGCATGCGGTCTTGTTTCATTGTAGGTAGACCGCCTGCCAAATTTCTTTGCATTTAGAGTCTGTTTGATAGCCCAACCGTTAAACATAGAGGTATTATAACTGATTAATTCGTCACACATTTTCTCTATCCGGAAACAGTCACTGGCCCTCTCTCTCTCTTCTTTGCCACAGCACACGGCCTTCTACATAGCCACAATCAGCCCACCTACAGCACACCCAGCACCCCCGCTGATCGGAGTCATCGGATCGCGATCGGAGGGCTCCGAAACCCCTCCTAACCCCCAAACCTAGCCCCTCCTACCTATAAATGGACACCCCTAGTCCAAATCAGGCAAACCCTAGCCCCTAGCCTTCCCCTACCTCTGTCTCAACCGCCACCCAACCTTCCCCTTGAAATCCGAGCCAAGCCAGCCCAGCGCTGCCACTTGGTGCCTCCTCGCAGGCCAGCACAACCGCCAGTGACCACTCGCAGCCACCCAGAGCCCGTCGTGTCACCCCTACCCAGCTCCCCATCGCCACAGGCCCGCCCGAGCCCTGGCGCCGCCTGCCCCGGGCCAGATGTGAGCCCGAGGTGCCCGCACTGCGCCACGCCCGTTCTCGCCTCCTGTGCCTCGCCTCCAATCCGGCCTCGCGGTCCTGCGCCCTTCGATGACCCCACTCGCATGCAGTCCCGGGCTTCCCCTTGCTGCCGCCGGGCTCTGCCACTAGCCCCGTTTCGCCCTGCCACCACTAGATCTGGCAAGGAGCGGGTGGATCCGCCTTCCGTCACCTCCTCCGGCGCCATCCCCGCCTCGCCTCGGCCGCCCCGCGTTGCCCTCCGCCGCCGGGATCTCGCTGTCTCTCATCTGCTTCGACCCCCTAACTAAACATCATCCGCGTCCTGGATCCCCTCTATCGCGGGAAACCACGGCCACCTATGGGACCAGGAGGCCCCTTGCTGGTTTGGCAGCGGGACATCGCATTGCACAAAGAGCAGACGAACGCGAGGCAGCATGGTAGAGATTACATAGGCAGTTTTACCCAGGTTCGAGCCGCCGCGAGGCGTAAGACCCTACTCCTTCTTTGGTAGATTGATGGTGGAAATGTGGAGGTGGAGCGTAGTACAATTGCCCGGCAAGGGTTGCCTCAGGGCGGCAGCGACTACACGCATATCGGGGTGTGATTTATCCAACCTTCTAACCTCTTATGTGGTTGCCAAGGGCCTCCTTTTATAGATCAAGGTGTCACCAAAGTGGCAAAGTAGTCATTATGCATGTATATGATAGCAAACAATGCTATCATACCTAACTCTATGGGCTAATAGTGCGCATTTAATGCACCACTTAACGTCGCATCATTGGTTGCCCGGCAAGGCTTGCCGGGCTATCTTGCTAGCTCCACGCCTGCTTGTTCGACATGTCGCAGGACAGGTGTCATCTGTGGGTTTTCTGGTAGAAAGGGGCTGCCATGTGGCGAATGGCTGCCACTTAACCACTCTGCGGCTTGACACCGCACTGATCGACGATGTGAGTCGTGGTGGACTAGTCGGTGAGTTGGTTTAGCCTACGCAAGTCCCAGCAGGCCCTGCCGGGCCGCCTTGGTCGCCTTCTTCTGGGGGTGGCCTTGCCCCTTGCCGGGCTCACCTGCCCGGCAAAGGAGGCCTTTCTCTTTACGATATCTCTGATCTGCTCGTTGGTCCCTCGAATCTCTTGTTTTTTTGTACTTTGTCTTGGGTTGGTGCTTCAATCTTGATCTCGTGCCTGTGCACAGTCAGGGCAACAGACCCAGGGTTTGTTGCACCGAAAGAAGCCCTCGGGCCTGCCCCGAATGCACTGCCGAGCATCGTCGGGGTAGGGCCTAATAAGTGCACAGGCAGAGTTGCTGAAGAGGCTCGTCTCTTGAGATCTTTTTGCTTCTTCATTATTCTTGATTCCGGGCCAGTTTCCGGTTTCCCCGCGTGTTGTGTAAAGTTAGTAGTGGTGGGGTCACTCCAGTAATGGCACGTGAATGACTTCAACGCACGGGGTAGAAACTGTCAATTCACTCTTCCCACCATGCCCTTATCCTTAGCCACGTATGTTGCATGCATCGCGCAGGGTAGGTAACGGAGGCGCATGGCACGGGAGAGCATCAAGGCGAGGGCCCGGTCGTCTTGAATTATCATAGGAGGACGGTGGTCTCTTGTTG
>NC_041383.1:486818493-486837882 GCF_002162155.2 Triticum dicoccoides | reverse complement strand
GCCGCTTGCCTATAAAAGGAGAAGCGGGGGAGGAGTGGAGGCATTCATCTGCACTCCTCTTCTCCTTCGTGTCCTATTGCTGCTGGTCATGTTGGAGGGGAGAGCCCGGGACTGGCCCCCGGGCTTTAGCTTAGAACTTTTTGTGGTTGTGAGGATGCTCGGGCAGCACGGCGGTAATGTTGGAGGTGGCGACTCCGGCGTGCCTGTCATCGAGCTGCATGTAGCCTTGATTTTGGAGGGAGGGGATGCGAATGACACCATGCTGAGGCCCGCGGCAGGTGCGGGGCATGGTAGTCGGTCGCTCCTCATTCTTCACTCTTGCGCGATGCTGAGGAAGAGCCTCAGGGGAGGTCTACCGTTGGGGACGACCATGCTCTCTGTGGGGTAAGCTAGAGAGCACGGCGGTTGGTGTCGCTGACGAACTGAGGTCTTCGGGTGGTAGCGATGCGGACGGCGGCGGCAACCCATGACGCATCAAGAACGGGGCGACCATTCCGACGAGTCGTGTTTGCCGGTGACTCTGTGTCTTCCATATGGTCCTCCGGCTGCGTCTCCATCTGCGTTCGCCCCCTGGTTTCTTCCTCTTTGCCGAGAAGCGGTGCCATCCTGATCCTGGGGAGGCACAAAATCCAAGCTGGGTTCGCCACCGGCTCCTTTGACCCTTCCCTGAAGGAGATAGATAGGGGCAAAGGCATCACGGGGCACTTATCTTTTTTCAATCTTAAATCTGTAGGCACTTGCCAAATTTTAATTCAGCTAATGTAATCTCTCGAGTCCATGTTTGTGTTCTGTAAAGCTAGTACTTGTATCAGCATGTTAGTGAAAAAGATAAACCTTGCCGGGAACCCGTGCATGTATATGTCCATGCACATGCGAGATGCCCCTCTAATGTAAATAAACGAGTTCTCCTGGCAGACTATCTTGCCAGCACACTTTTTGTCTATCGGAGAGCCACATCTGTCAGGTTACAAACAAAGGGACTAGCCCCCCGCCAACTTCCTTTTACCAAAGGCCACTACGACCATTCTGACCGAAGCAACGTTCGAGTCAGGGATGAGAGCACCTAAGATTAAAAAGAGTGGCGAGGTTTTCTAATGCATAAGTTACAACTTATAGAACACAAATGGACAAGAGGTAGAACTTATCTGTTTGGCTTGCCGGGGCTTGCAGTGTCGGGCAATCTTCTCAACTCCGTGTCAAAGCCAAGCTCACGGCAAGAACCTGCAGCTTCATGCAGATGAGAATGAATGCAGGATGCAATCCTATCTATATGCATATGCAAATTGTCATGAAATGCTTATGAAGTGATCTTGGAATGCTCATGCATGCATGCAGTCTAGGTTGGGGGGCCCCCTACATCACTTCTTTATTTTCTCTTGCACGGGGTCATCGCCTCGACTTTGTACAAGGGTTTACATGCATCTGAGGCAAGGCCTGTACAAATGGGTGGCTACCAGGCAGGGCCCAACAGCCGCGCCTTATGGGTAGAACTTGCGGAGATGCTCAATATTCCATGAGTTCTGCAACTGAGTGCCATCTCCGGTCTCCAGACGAACTGCACCAGGTCTAGTGACTCGTACTACCATGTAAGGGCCTTCCCACTTCGGTGACAACTTGTTTGTATCCTTGGCATACTGAACGCGCATTAGGACAAGGTCACCTTCCTCAAAACACCGGGCATGAACCATGCGGCTATGATAGCGACGCAGGGCTTGGTGATAGCGTGCGGCACACGTAGCAGCCCGGAGACAGTTCTCCTCGAGTAGCATAGCGTCATCACGCTAGTGCTAATCTTGCACTACTTTACATCATAGGCAAGCACTCGAGGCGACCCGTAAATGAGTTTTGTGGGGATAGATGCTTCTGCCCGTAGACCAGGAAGAAAGGAGTCTGCCCGGTAGCTCGGTTAGGTGTCGTTCTGAGGGACCAGAGAACTACCGGCAGCTCCTCGATCCACCGCCTTTCGTGCTTCTGCAGCGTATCAAAGGTTCTTGTCTTGAGTCCATGCACCACTTCAGAGTTTTCCCTCTCATCTTATCCAATGCTCTCGGGTGTGCCACAAAGGCAAATGAGATCTTGCCACCGAGGGCATGAACATATTGCATAAAGGCCCGGCTTGTGAACTGGGTGCCATTGTCAGTGATATCCTTGTCGGAACTCCAAAACGGCACACTAGATCTTTCAAGAACTTAATAGCTGACTCCCGTGGACTCCCGTGGATCGGGCCGAGGACCCCCATGGCGGTTCTATCATGGGCCACTTCGGACAACCCATGCCGCATACACGGAAGATTCCACAAGACTTGGCGCCCAAGACGAGGACTCTCCTAAACCCTAGGCCTTCGGTGTGTTATACAAACCAAGGCCCGACTAGTCAATGGACAATATCATATTCATTACTACCATCTCATGGTAGATACATGTACTATGTACTACACTCCATATGAAAACAATCAAAAGCACCATTGATGAGGACATGACTACCTTGGATACGACCAAAAATATTGCATACATGTATATTTGTGAGGTGATTTCTAATGCAAATTATGCAATAATTTATTTATGTCATCCAGGACAAAAATACTTCACAAACTTTTGTGTCATGTCTAATTGCAGGTGTATGGGACATTTGTACAATCCACATATGAATATAAGGAAGAAAGAGATGTTTACTTGCTTTCAAAAAGTTCTCTCACGTCACTTTTGGCCCAAGAGAAGATAGAGTCCAAGTCTCTGACGTTCTGGATTCAGATTCGGACTGCACAGACATACCTGACTCAAAACACCAACAACTTTTTCATACGCACTCCAAATTGGGTGATTCTTTTTTTGTTGGAAACTAGATTTCGTGAACTTTCCAACTCAATTGGATTCACCTTCAAATTCGTCTGGAGCGTTGAGTTATGGACGAAACAATCTGATGCTGCAGCAGAATCCGAGTCAAACTACAAGTCCAAAGGTGTTACATCACCTCCACTTGGGCCCATTGGCCTTGTACGACCTAGGGTTAGTTTTAGGATGCCTTGGGACGTCCTCCCACCTCCTTGGCTGCCACACCTTGCTCCTATATAAGTAGATCCGTCTAGTAGCTTTTCCCTTGGGATTTGTTTAGTTAAAAGTTAGCCATTGCAACTTCGTGTACTTCGTTTCTGTCCAATGACCAGACCAAGACCGCTTACGGATCCCCACCTTTATCAATACTTCATATATACTCGCAATATTCAGATTGCTTTTATCATATTCTTGCTTGTTGTTTGATTGCTTGCAGGAATAGACCTTCGTGGTCAGGTTGACTGTGCTACGGCGTGGTCAATAACCTCTCGAAGTTGGTTTAGCGATTGCTAAGGCGCAACGTCGTGGATGTTTGTAGTCGGATCGTCAAAGTCATCTTCACCAAATTGATAGTTATCATCTCATTGAAAGATCGGGACACCCTCGCCTCTATCAAGTGGTATCAGTTTTCAGGTTGCTCGGTGAGAATTTCCAGTTATCCCTAGATTAGATTTATTTTCATACCTATTGTCCAAGAAAAAGCCACAAAAAAAGTTAGGTCTATTCATCCTTTGTCCTAGCGAGTCTGAGCCTTTGCAATTTTTTTTCTTTGTTTGCATATTGAATTCCTGGTTGCATCATCGTGTCGAGTTGCTGGTCTTGGTGTCTAGTTTGTTTAGAGTTTCGAGTTCTGTTCATATTAGTCACGCCGCGGCTGCGTCATTATTCCTTCCGTTGTCCACCATCCCATCCATCAATTTCCACCACGTGCTACCCACCGTTCATTGTCTACATCATAGTTGAGGTCTTTCACATCTTCGCTTGATCCAATCTGCATCTTATCTAGTTTGTTTTGGAAAGAGGGAGAAAAAAAAGTCAGAGAAAAAAAAGAGAAAGAAAAAGAAAAACAAGTGTGAGGAAAAAAAAGAGAGAAAAAAACAAAGTTCGGATCTATCTAGACTCAATCTCGTAGCTGAATTCGGATTGGAATCTGTTTTGTGCACTGCTCAGTAAAACAGGCATAATTTCCTCATACGAAGTCCATTTTGGCTCCACGAGTACTCAAATTAAAGCTATAGACAAGCCGCATCTAAATAGTTGCAGAAGGTAGTTCAATATTTCGCACCTCAAAATCGGCTTCGAAATAGGTCTTTTTGCCCTCTGAAGTTCGCGAACACAGCTTATTCCAGTTTTTCAAGCCAGTTTTAGAATTTTTTGACTCCTATATCAACCCGGAATTGAGTGATTCTTTTTGCATTGGAAAGCTTGAGTTAGTAGCATTCTTTGAAAAAAATTATCAGAGAATTGGTCAAAGTTTTCAAGAGGAAAGTTGGAGAGAGAGTTGTTTTATATCCTGCTTGGTAGTTGTTTTTCATCATTATCTTTACTGCAGTTGTGATCTTCACTTATATCTTGCTATCCAGAGCTACTTAGTATCCTTCATTGATGCTAATTGTGCTACGTCGTGACCTTATTGGTGTTCTAGGCTCGCGTCTCTAGTCCGGTCTAGCCTAGGACCAGCACAGTACCATCGTTGAGCGTTTATTCAACATTGCATCTTTGAATTGATTATTGCTATTTTTTTGCTACCATATATAGCCAACCCAGCTCCACATATTTCTACACTGTGTATACGTACGTTCCCCTGGCAATCGCTTTACATAATCTTCAGAGTTACTTGACACCGCTGGTTGCCTGTCACCACCTGCCGCATGGTAAGAACTTGTAAGGTATTGATATTTGCTTTACCGTGAGCACTCTATAACCACATCCTAGTAGTTCATAGGAACATTATTCTTGAATTTTGTTTCTTGTTTCTACTAATCATGACAGGTTCCGAAGATAGAAGTTCTTGGACGACGGACACATCTTCACCATCACGAGAGTTGGGACAACACACACAAGCATATGGTCAGGTTATCTCTTTACCATCATTTGAGGGTAGATTTAATCCTGCTATTTATCTAGCTTGGGAGCTTGAATTAGAAGAAGTTTTAGTCACCATGATTTTTCTGAACTTGAGAGAGCACGAGCTACCACTAGAGCATTTACTGGTTTTGCTTCTGTTTGGTGGAGTGTACATTGTAAGAAAAACATTGACAACCAACCCACAACTTGGAAAATTTTGAAAGCTGTACTGAGAAAACAATTTTTTCCTCCTTAATATCGTCGTGAATTGCTTCGCAAATTGGAATAATTAAAACTAGGCAGTAACACTGTTCATGCTTACTACCAAGAGTTCAAATCTTATATGCATCATTGTGACATAGAAGAATCTGAAGATGATACAATGAATACATTTTTTGGTGGTTTGAACCATGATATCCGTGCAAGATTTCACTATATTCCTGGTTGCATTACTGGTATGTATGTTCGCACTTGTACCTTTGAGAGACAGATAGAGGAGGATGCATTGGGTGACTACAACAACTACTATTCCAGTTCATGCTCACCACAGCCGGTTGGTTCCTCTACCATTGCACCTACTAGAGCAGCCCCACCTCGGATTGTGAGCACGACATCATCTCAAGAGTATGGTGCATTGTCAATGTCTGTACCTACATCAGCTACATCTTTGCGACAAGGTAACAGTAAAGATATTGATGATATAACTTCACATGAGAATGATGCATCCCTAGTTAACTTGAATGCATCATGTGTTAAGTTACTTGGTGATTTGAGCACAACACATATTTTAGAGAATGTTGATACTGTCATGAATGCATCGTGTGATCAAACAACAGAAATACCAACAATTTTTGAGTGCACCCATTGAATTAACTATTAATGCAAAAGAATCAATGTTTAATCATTTTGATATGACCTCTAATCTTGGTGATGATTCTGTCTCGAATGAATTATTGCATGTTTTCTTATTTAAGCATGTTGTAGCATGTAAATTTGATGCAAGTAAGGTTTCTTCACCAATGTTGGGATGGTTTAGTGATGAACATTGTCAATCTTTTGAAATGAATAAGAGCTTCAATTATATGTGCAAACTGAGTTGCAATATTTTCATGCCTTCTACTTCTTGTGATGATTTTTTGGCTTTAGATTTTATGAACTATGCAAGTTACTCATCTATTCATGTGTCATATGTGCAAAAATCAAGGGAACTAAAAATGGATGACATATACATATACAACATGTACACGTTGTCTCTTTTGTTCGTCACATTTCAGATTAAGCAACGGCGAGGACGGCTTTGTTTTTAAGAAAGGGACGATGATGAGGACATGACTACCTTGGATACGACCAAATATATTGCATACATGTATATTTGTGAGGTGATTTCTAATGCAAATTATGCAATAATTTATTTATGTCATCCAGGACAAAAATACTTCACAAACTATTGTGCCATGTCTAATTGCAGGTGTATGAGACATTTGTACAATCCACATATGAAGATAAGGGAGAAAGAGATCTTTACTTGATGTTCAAAAAGTTCTCGCACGTCATTTTTGGCCCAAGAGAAGACAGAGTCCAAGTCTCTCACGTTCTGGATTCAGATTCGGACTACACAGACATACCTGACTCAAAATGACAACAACTTTTTCATACGGAATCCAAATTGGGTGATTCTATTTTTGTTGGAAACTAGATTTCGTGCACTTTCCAACCCAATTGGATTCACCTTCAAATTCGCCCTGAGCGTTGAGTTATGGACGAAACAATCTGATGCTGCAGCAGAACCCGAGTCAAACTACAAGTCCAAAGGTGTTACATCACCTCCACATGGGCCCATTGGCCTTGTACGACCTAGGGTTAGTTTTAGGCTGCCTTGGGACGTCCTCACACCTCCTTGGCCGCCACCCCTTGCTCCTATATAAGTAGATCCATCTAGTAGCTTTTCCCTTGGGATTTGTTTAGTTAAAAGTTAGCCATTGCAACTTCGTGTACTTCGTTTGTGTCCAACGACCAGACCAAGACCGCTTACGGATCCCCGCCTTTATCAATACTTCATATATACTCGCAATATTCAGATTGCTTTTATCATATTCTTGCTTGTTCTTCGATTGCTTGCAGGAATAGACCTTCGTGGTCAGGTTGACTGTGCTCCGGTGTGGTCAATAACCTCTCGGAGTTGGTTTAGAGATTGCTAAGGCGCAACGTCGTGGACGTTTGTAGTCGGATTGTCAAAGTCATCTTCACCAAATCGATAGTTATCATCTCATCGAAAGATCAGGACACCCTTGCCTCTATCAAGCATGTAGGGTATTATCTCTTCAAGAGAGCCCGAAGCTAGGTAAAATCCCGTGTCCATGTTACCATCGCTCTAAGATGCCTAGCATAGGACCCCTACTACAAGATACGCCGGATATAGAACCGACATTTGTGCTTTCATTGAGAGCCTGCTGGGTGATCACCGCGGATCGATGAATTATCAGGTGATATTTTTTCAGTTAAATCCGTATGGAATAAGGCGATTTCTTCTGGAAGTATTTCTACTGCCTTGCTATATTGTTTGCAGATCGGCTTCGGTCTCGCGAGCGGCGGCGATTTTTCCGCATGATCCGGCCACAATAGGATGGCCGAGGTATTCGCGAGGTGCGTGTGCGTACGGCCGAACATACAGGAGCCGCCCTGCACCTCTGCTACGTCAGAGAAATTAGGCTAGGGCAAACCCATGCATGCAAGCATGGATTGAATAATGATTCTTCTGCATGCGGATCACGGGAACAATTCCTTTTGTGGGCTTTGTCCTCCTCTGCACGTGAGCCATCACGAGAGTGCACCAATTTGCTAACTAGCACTATTAGTTAATTGGAGTACAAGATGGTTCCAATGAATTGTGCGCCTCAACCCTTGCTATACTAGTTACGTAAAGGCCAAACTAATATTTGTTTCTCCCTGTTTTCATCAATTGTCGCGGCAACTCCCCGTGGAGATCAACCCGGCCAACAGGATCTGAGGTCCGCTGACAGAGTTCAGCTAGGCGGCGTTCCAGCTGAGGACGCGACAAAGCTTGCACCAGCGCGTGCGGACCAATATGCTGTATCAATCCCGTCGGTTGCTGACAGGATCAGGGGGATTCACTTCCTTTTGTTTTTCAATTCAGCTTCTAGTCGTTCTGCTACCTTTTGGCGAGAAGTACGTAAGTACTAACTACTCCTACTAATGCAATTGATTTAGTCTTGCAGCACGATCTCCTAAACCTAGTTGGTGAATGCTAGTAATCCAACCAGTATTACTACTGCATGTTTTGGTGAATCCTCGTATAAAGATTGAAGCAATCTGCCTCTCGGTATCCGTTTAGTATGAATCGGTTCTTCTTGCTTCCGTCTGCTACGACCATCATCACCGAACAGGTTTTATTTTTCCTAAGTGTTCTCTTAGCACGTAAAATTATTACAAAGAATATTTTCTATTGGTTTGTACCACACTATTTTTTAGAGATATTCTACGATGTTGTACGTGATGGCGGTCTGGCCAGAATTCTATTGGTCACTATGGTTCATCAGTGGTGTTTTCGGCCGCATGCGTACATTAGCATCAAGTGCTTGGTTTTGCACCATGGCCTTTGAAGTCTAATTGTATAGTACAAACTAACTTTGCACTGACGTTTTGTTAGTGTATCCGGATTTTTGTCCATAGTCTCACAAACGTCGCATGTACGACCGGATCCGCCCTATAAAATAGAGGTTATTACTCCTTCGCCACCATTGAGCTCGGCCCCAATTATTTTTTCTTTTTTACTCTGCATAACCTTAATTGTGCAAATAATCATTTTTCTTTCAACTATTATTATTGTTGTTATTTCTTGCTTGCACTATTTTACGTGTGCAGGTAATCAACTCGACCGCGTCACATGGTCAACTCTGTGGGCCGACGTCGTCGTCCTGCCTGCATCGATCAAGTTGTGGCATCGCCTCGGTGCGCGTCCTTGTGTTAATGACTTCGGCTGCGTCACGCATTCACCTTGGTGCGCCGACGTCATCATCATGCCTCGGCCGGACTAGGGGCTTTGCCTTACCACATCGGCCAAGCCGTGTCATTACTCCGGAGTGCCGAACTCCTTGCCCGGACATCTCGGGCTTGGGGGTTGGGACCTCGGCCATGCCGTGGACTGTGAACCTTGTCAGATCTATCATAGATCAATGGGCGTCTTTGTCCCATCACAAGCCCGAATCACGTCATCAACACCGAGCACATTAACCAGCTAAGTCGCTTTCATGCCCAAAAACTCCTAGTTTTAAATTTTGTTCGGTTCGATCAAGCATTATACTTTTTTGGCAAAAAGTTGTTTGTGAAAAACTTCCTTGTAAAAACTTTGTTTGTGACACACAAATTCAAATACCCCGTTTACTTGGGGACTTCCTTTATGAAGCTTTTCCTCTTGCATATGATTATACTTGTATGGCTTCGTTCCTTATTCGTGTATTACGCCACAATATGGACCATGTTGACTTAAGTGTTCTGCAAGCTGGGTTGCCTTGCTCCTGTGTTTACCCCTACGTTCTCGATTGTTCGGCTAGGGAGTAAAGGTAGCACCTCTGCGATTGTCACGATCGGGTCATCCGAGCTCGGACCTCAGACTGGGTGAAGCCAAAAGCTAGCGCTCTTATTGTTTTCAATCATGGTCGGCACACAACATAACTCACGAGTACAAAAAATCTATTGCACAAGTCTCATAGTAACAGTGAGAAACCGAAGAAAGGTATCAGTGGGGGTACTATTTTCTTCGAAGATGCTTCTTACACTTCATCAGTAATATAGCATAAGTTCCCTGAGCGCGCTTTGTCTGTTACAGCCTTATGGCCTGATTGCCTGGTTATCAGAAACACCGTCGATATTCTCGACAGGTGGAGTACATAACACTTTTCGGCCCTTGACCGAAGAGGGAGAAGCCGACGGTCGGTTAAGACGCGTTTAAAGTTCGGGTGAACACAGATATGATATAAGTACTTTGGTACATACAATCATTATACATAAAATTCTTTTACCCAAGTCACTTGGGGGCTCTTAAATTTATATGAGCCGTTTTATAGCAAGTGTGTTTTCTTCTGGGTCGTTGCAAAGTCTTTTTATACCGCTCCTTTTTCGACTCGAGTATATGGTCAATAGCCGGATAGCCTGTCTTCTCTCTAATAGCCGCTCGAGTGTAGTTTGCTAAACTGGCTTCGGAGAAGTACTCCGCCTTTGGGATAAGGAGCTTGAAGCCGTAGGCTGACCCGCGTAAAGTCTTGAGATCGGATGTGTCATGTTAAAGCATGACAGAAGCACAATTTTTTCCAATTTTTGGATTGGCACCAAACACTTGATATTGTTCGGACGTCAAATTTTTACTGACGTTTTTTGATTTTCCAAACTTATGGCACTTTTAAACTATTTGTGTGTTTCCATCATAAGTCTCGCACTACAACGTCGGACACCTTTAGAGATTCGGCAAAAACATTCTCGGATATTGCTATATATGCATCGGTTTCGAATTGTGTCTTCGGTCAATAGTTGGGTCGCCCGGCTCCTGTGCTTGCCTCCTACATTCCGCTTTGTTCGGCTAGGTGTGCAATGGGAGAACCACTACGATTTTGCTTCCAACTCACATGGTTAAGCACCTTAGTGGAGAAAGCCGAAAACTGACTGTCACAATAACTGCGAACTGGTCAGCGATCCGATGAATGTGTTAAATGATGGGTCATTCATAACATTGGCCGAAGTGTTTACGGCTTGACCTCAGCTGTCGTCGAACGCAAACCGGGGGCTCGTAGCTAGCTTCCCCAGTTTAAAGCTCCAATGACTAAGTGAAAGTTATAAATCCGGGATATCTGATTGCCTCGTTTCCGCTAACGCAACCGCCTTCGGGCACTGAGACGTCGGCTAAGGGTTGTCTTGTTATTGCGGAAACACCCTGCGTAGTATCTACAAAGGGGTAGAAGCCGACGATGGGCCATTTCAATTGATAAACGGTCGCAATGGAGCCAAAATAAGTATATATCGTCAACGTTTGTATTCATTATACAAGCGTTGCCTTCCGTAATTATCGTTATATAAAGCCATAAATATGCATCAATTTGACTTAAGATTTTGGCCAAGCTGGGTTGCCTGGATCCTGTGCTTACCCCTACGTTCCTGATTGTTCGGCTAGGGGGTAAAGGGAGCACCTCCGTGATTGTTACTACCGGGTCATCCGAGTTAGTACCTCAAACTAGGTGAAGCCGAAAGCTAGCAATCTTAAAGGACCACATTGGTCGGCAACGACGGAAGTGAAAATTTTGGTTCATTAATACCATAGAGTTCGGGAACTTTCCCCGAACTAAATCCTCAATATTTTCCTCCCACATTGATCGGAGGTGAGGTTTCATGATCATGATAAGCATGACAACCCAAAGAAAGGAACTGATAGCGGGACTATTTTCTTTGGAATGTTTCTTACGTTCAAAAGTAATATAGCATATCTCTTTGCGTACCTTTGTTTATAAAATCGTATGGCCGAATTGCCTTGTTTTCCGTAAATCTTTGCCCTCATAAAGGCTTTATAAAGTAGGACAAACACTCCTCGACTGCTGGACGGGGAGGTTGAAGTCGATGGTCAGTCAACAAAGTTTTGTACAATGCGGATCCGAGCATTAATGATGTAGAGTACTTGGATACATAGAATCATTACACATAATTTGTGATTTTACTCTGGATATCGATCCTTAATTCGGCCACCCATGCCCACATTAAGGCTCAGGGGCTACTAGGCTGCGTGCTCATAATTTAAAAATATTAAAGGGGTACATCGATCCCCTGATCTGGTGTTGCCACCCGACCAATGGCTCAGGGGCTACTGCATTGACAATCTAATGTAGAAAATTAAAAGTGCAATACAGTTTTTGAGGAGATTATGATCCTCAGGTTGGTCGGCCGCACCCAACCTGAGTCTCGAGGACTTTGCACACCACTTTTTGTGTCCGGAAGTATTCTGCTGAGCTAGGAGTTGATCCTCAGGCCCATTTTGTGAATCAACCCGAGTCTCAGGGGCTACTAGGGTCAGCGGTCTTGTGTCATCCTTCAGGTGCATCTCGGGTTTTAGACCGATACACACCTTGAGGGCTACTGGCTATATATCTCGACAGAGAATAAATTGCACCAATAAAAAATATTGACAAAAACTCGGCCCGCAGTTGGGGTGGTGCACCACCTCAGAAGCAGTCTAGCATAAAGCTCGAGCGCCAGTGGCTGGCTCCATAGAGGGCATTTCCAGCATTAAGCTCGGCTAAACTCCTTCAACTTTTTTGAACCAGGGTGATCTATGAAACCTCAGATATAATACGACGTTGGGGCTTGGACATAGTCCAGTGTTGGAGCTCAGATATAGTCCGACGCTGGAGCTCGGATGCAGTTCGCCATTGGAGCTCGGCTGTAAAAATACTCTTCGGATACCGTCCGACGGTGGAGCTCGGATACATTCCGGTGTTGGAGCTCGGAAGCGGTCTGGCGTTGGTGCTCGGCTGCAAAAGATACCTCGAATGCAGTGCGGCGTTGGAGCTCGGACAAAATAGGACACTGCCACCCGGGAACAACTTCAAACTCGAGGTGTGGCATAAAAAGAACAAGGCATTGATAAAGGCCAGAAACTTAAACGGGCTCCTCGGATACCCGACGTGTAAACTCTTCGGATGCACTTCGGTGATCCTCAAGATCGAAAGTGAGAAGATTTGTTGAACCAGTTTTCATGACCGACGACCGAAGATGAAGAACAGTTCGGAAGAATCGAGGAGCATCCCCAACTTGAAGACCGGTTTAGGGGGCTACTGACGGTGTCCTGGACTAGGGGGTACTCACCACATTGTCTCCTGAGCAGGTGGATCGGACCGAGGACCCCCGTGGCGGTTCTATCATGGGCCACTTCGGACAACCCATGCCGCATACAAGGAAGATTCCACAAGACATGGCGCCCTAGACGAGGACTCTCCTAAGCCCTAGGCCTCCCGTGTGTTATATAAACCGAGGCCAGGCTAGTCAATGGACAATATCATATTCATTACTACCATCTTGTGGTAGATACATGTACTCTGCACTACACGCCATATGAAAACAATCAAAAGCAGCATGTAGGGTATTATCTCTTCAAGAGAGCCCGAAGCTGGGTAAAATCCCGTGTCCATGTTACCATCGCTCCAAGACACCTAGCTTGGGACCCCTACTACAAGATACACCAGATATAGAACCGAAAGGCGGTTCTACTGGGAGAGGCTTACCGGTGTCCAAGTTTCTCCTTTTCCAGACCATTGCTGCTGGAGATACAGAGGGCTGAGTAAGATGGAGAACAAAAGTTCCTGGTTCCACAGGAAGCTTTTGCGTAGCACACTTTGACAGATGATCAGCTATGCTGCTTTCCGCATGGGGTACGTGCTCTGTTTGCAATCCGTCAAAGTGCTCCTCCAATCTTCTCACTTCCTTGACGTATGCCTCCATCAATGGACTTTGGTAATCCTTATTGACTTGTCTCACCACCAGCTGTGAATCTCCTGAATGATCAACTTCTTAATTTCCAATTCAGCTGCAATCCTGAGCCCTGCAAGGAGCCCTTCATACTCTGTTGTATTGTTGGTTGCTTCTTCCCGGGAAAAATGCATTTGGACGACGTACTTCTAGTGCTCCCTGGAAGGGGCGATAAGAAGCATGCTAGCCCCGGCACCTTGCAGGGAAAAAGCACCATCAACATACATAATCCATTCTTGGGTCGATTCCTTGCTGGGAATAATTGTCTCGATCACTTCCTCATTAGGGGTTGGCATCCATTCCGCAATAAACTCTGCCAACGCCCTGCTTTGGACAGTTTTTGTGCTTTCAAACTTCAAACCAAAGCTGGATAGCTCCAAAGCCCACTCCACTCTTCTGCCGGTAGCCTCTAGGTTTTGGAGTATCCGTTGCAACGGGAAATGAGTGACAACCGTGATCTCATGGGCTTGGAAGTAGTGGCGTAGTTTGCTTGAGGCCATGATGAGACCAAAAATCAACTTTTGCACGCCAGAGTACCTTGATCTAGCCCCTTGTAACAGGGAGCTGACGAAGTACACTGGGCGCTGCACCACTTTTCTCCTTGCCATGTCCTTGGGGTTGCCCTCGTTGCCATGCTCACTGCTGTCCTGATGCTCGTCTGACTCTGTCGGTCTCTGCTAACTCTCTGCTTCATCCACTTCTTGCTGTGCTACCAAGGTTGCATTGACCACTTGGTTGGTTGCCGCTAAGTATAAGAGCAACGGCTCCTGGGGTTTGGGAGCAACCAAGGTAGGCATAGACGACAGGTAGGCCTTCAACTCTTGCAAAGTTGCATCTGCTTCCGGCGTCCACTTCATAGGACATGCCTTCTTCAAAATTTTGAAGAACGACAGGGCACGCTCGGCAGACTTGGAGATGAATCTGCTTAGTGCGGCAACACATCCTGTTACACGCCTCACATCCTTAACTGTCCTTGGCGCTTGAATCTGCTCGACAACTTTGTTCTTGTCGGGGTTGGCTTCGATCCCCCTGTGGGAAACAAAGTATCCAAGCAACTTGCTAGAGGGAACACCAAATTTACATTTCTATGGATTGAGCTTCAAGTTGATCTTGCGCAGATTTGCAAATCTCCTCCAAATCCTGGATAAGAGTTTCTCTGTCCTTAATTTTGACCACAATGTCATCCATGTAAGCTTCAATGTTTCTATGCAGCCGAGGTTCTAAACCAATCTGGACTGCCCTTGCAAAAGTAGACCCGGCACTCTTTAATCCGAATGGAATGCAGATAAAGCAGTATGTACCACACGGGGTGATGAACGAGGTCTTCTCTTTGTCTTCCTTGGACATGAAGATATGGTGATATCTAGAATAGGCATCCCGAAATGACAGCAAATCACAGCCTAAAGTGGAATCCACAATCTGATCAATGCGTGGCAAGGGAAACGGGTCCTTCGGGCAGGCCTTGTTGAGATCTATGAAATCAACGCAAAGCCTCCACTTCATGTTTTCCTTCCGGACTACCACTGGGTTTGCTAGCCAGGTGTGATGTAGCACTCCCCTGACCAAACTAGCTGCTTCAAGTTTCTTGATCTCTTCTGCAATAAACTGTTGCCTCTCCAAGGCGTGCTTCTGGAGTTTCTATTTAACAGGTCTGGCGTGTGGGCATACAACAAGGTGGTGCTTGATTACCTCCCTGGGAACACCGAGGATATCAGATGGTTGCCAGGAAAGCACATCGATATTCGGCCACAAGAAGGCAACGAGCGTGCTTTCCTATTTGCCATCAAGGGTGGCGCTGATAGTGAAAGTAACATCAACGCCAGCTAGCCCTGTCGTGACCTTTTTCACTTGTGGAGCAGTAACCTTGGATCTCTTGCTGTTGGAACACTCCGGCACGTCGTCAACGGGTGCCATGCACTCGGTGGGGGCACGCTTCCTAGACTCTTTGCCGGAGGTCCTACAATCCCACTTCTTTCCTTTACTTTCATTGGCGGGAACTGCCGCTGCCTCTGTCGCAACCGCGTCCCGGTACATCTTGTCCGCACAAATAATTGCATCCTTCTCATCTGATGGGATGGTGATGGCTCCCAGTGGCCCAAGCATCTTCATGCTGTTGTAGGCATAGTGGGATGCCGCCATGAATTTAGCCAGAGCCGGGCGTCCAAGAATCCCATTGTACGGCAGGGGGAGATCGACCATGTCAAACACAATCTTCTCAGTCCGGTAGTTCAGTTCTCCCCCAAATTTACCAGCAACGTGATCTTTCCCTTAGGATGACTCCTACTGGGATTATCTCTTTGAAACGTGTTGGTAACCTCTAGCTCTTTCTCTGCTATCTGAAGCTTGCTGATAACTGTTGGGGAAATCAGATTCAGTCCGGCCCCGCCGTCCACCAACATCTTCGTGACTTTGAGGTTGCAAATTGTTGGACAAACCAACAATGGCAGGCACCCTACCGAAGTGATACAGATAGGATGATCTTCCTCATCAAAGATGATGGGCGTACGGGACCATTTGAGCGGCTTCCGGGCCTCTGGCGCTGGTTCCACGGCATTGACTTCTCGCACCCATCGCTTGAGTTGGCGGTGAGAGGTGTGTAGAGATGCACCCCTGTTAACACACAGGGAGTCAGTGGCCTTCTGAAACTCTTGCTCACTGGTTTCCTCTTCATCATCTCCATCACTCTCATTATCATAGGCTTCCTTCTCTCGCCCCCTAGCGGGTTTTCCATGGTTCCAAAAGGGTTTGCCGGGGCGATTTACTTCACCACCTCGGCCCTTACTGCCAGCAACATTCTGACCTTTTTCCTTATCACGCTTCTCATACTCAGCTCTCTATCTCTTGAACAACTGCTCGACCTGATATCACTATTTAAGGTCGTGGCCCTTGGTCCGATGGATCTTGCATTACAGCCCATCGCCCTTCCCAGCCTTCTCGACAGCTGTAGCTTGCCAGTAATCAGCACACACAGAAGCCTCCTTGCCGCGGGCCTCAGCCTTCGCGGTCTTGCCCGTACTAGGGGTGCCCGATCCTTCAACAATCATTACTGCCTTATCCCTCCGCTTGTTACTATGCTTCTTGCTCTTCTTCTGATTGTTTGATTCACCATCATCCTCTGTATCAAAATTGATTCAATCTTCCTCTTCGGGCAACTTCCTTCCCTCCTCCATCCGAGCACACTTATCCACTAACTTGTAGAGCTCCTTCACAGTCTTGGGCAACCGCACGTTCATCTTATAACGAATCCGGCGGTTGCGCACATTGGATTTAAAGGCAGCTATCACATCTGCTGGATGGATATTTGGAATGATAGTAGTGACGCAGCATAGCTAGAACGAAGCAACTAGCATAGCAATGATAGTAGTGAGATCCAGGGTAGCGGTCATCTTGCCTGAAATCCCGCAAGGAAGAAGAACGAGTCCATGAAGAAGACGAACGGATGAAGCCGAACCAAGCGTAGACGAACGAATCCTCACGATCGCAACGAAACAGGAACTATCAAGAAGAAGCACACAACATAGTAAACACACCACACATGAACATAACATGATGCACAAACAAGCATGATGCAAGACAAGACTACATGAAGCTACTCATGGCAAGAGATGATGCAAAGAAGAGCAACACATCAAAGCAAGTTTAAATGAGGCCGGGAGCAACATATAACAATTCCGGTATGTCCTCATATGCATATTTCAAAATTGGCCCAGATCTGAATAAACATTATGTTCAAGTTGTTAAACAGCAAGTTAAGATGCACCAAGATGATCTACACGAGATTCTAGTCAAGTTACATATAAAGTTCATTTGATTCGGAGCTACGGCCTAGAAGATATGAGCAAAACAAGTTAAACATGGCATTGATGCAAAATGCACCCAAACATCAAGCAAACACACCAAAACAAGGATGCAACATGATAATATGAAGCTACATGCAATTCTAAGGAAGTTTCATATAGAGCACACCCAAAACGGAGCAACGGTTCAACACATACACTTTATACAAGTTATAGCAACAATCTGTCCAAAACAACAACTAGGCATATTGCAAGCACCAAAACAACATGCTACAGTACCACAACAAGAAAACAAAAGGCATGGACATGATGTACAGGTAAAGCATAACAAAACATGAAATATGAGCTAACTCCAGAAATCACTAAAACATGCTCAAACACACATGGTGATATTGCAAGTAATAACAATTCAGACTTTGCAGAAATTAACATCAGGTTGCAATGTTTAGAGCTATCAAACAACATGTTACAGGAACATATCATGGCAAACAAAGGCATGGAATGACACTACTAAATGCATAGAACAAAAGTCCTTTACTGACCATGAGCCAAAAAGGATCAGAAGATATGATGGCACCCATGTAAACATAGCAAGTTATAATACAGATTCAAACATGACAGAAACAGAATTATGAAGGCATGTTGGTGAGCTTGTACAGCTCACCACAGAGCAATAAATGGCATGGCAAGGCACCCAACAGTAAGAAGACATGTTTATGAAGATAAGCATGGCAAGAGCAAGGTCATAGGGTGCATGGAACACTAGCAACAATCATGGCAACAACTGAACTTAATGTTAACAGGCTGACAGCAACATTATTTAGCAACTTTGGAGCAGGATAACAACAATCTACAGCAGGCTATAAATGCAACCAGGGGCATGGATAGATAGAGCATGACATGTAGAACAAAATACCCTTAGTGAACATCTCCAGATTATGCGTAGAATGATTTGTAGCAGCAGGTTTACATAGCATCACCAAATAACAGATTCAGCCTAGCAAAACAGCAACAAGTACACTACTTAACAAGCTCAATCCACTCACCACAAGTCATTGCATGACAAAATAAGCATAGCATAAGCAAGAAGACTTGTTTATGAAACAAACCAAGGCAATAAAAAGTTCATAGCATGCAAGGATCAACTACAACAACCTTGGCAAAATTGAATAACATGTAAACAATCTGCCAGGAAACATTTTGAAGCAAAAGTAGAGCACGAAAATGACATGCTAGACTACTCCATAATTGCAAATAAGGGCATGAATGGATAGAGAACAACCATATGTTCAAAACATTATTACTGAAGTATCTCAAAATATGCATGGATCTCTCTGTAGCATCAAGTTTACATGGCATCAAAATAACAGCAGAACAGGGACTAAAATAGCAACATTACGAAGCCTAGTTTGCATGCTTGTGCTAGTCACCATATTGATCACAAAAATACATGGTAAGCACCTATGTAAATATGGCATGGCATAGATCAAAACACATGTAGACATCAACCTCATAGGATGCACACATCAATCATGGCAAAAATGACAAATGAGCATGTTATAACAGTTTCAGCAGATTAACATCATGAAGCACTCTTGCAACGATGATTCAGGCATCAAGATGAACTCAAATGAACATGATGCAATGGAATGAAATGAAGTACTCGTTGAGGCGAACAATTTGACATATTACATGCACGAAACGGAGCAGCACACAGGGAGTTATGATGCGATGAACAGGGCAACATAATATGCAAAATCAGGGACTTAGTGGATTTTTTTACCTCCGCGAAAGTCAACGCGGGGCGGAGGGATCCGGGACGGAGGAGGCGCGTTTGGATGGGGGACTGGTGGATCTCGTCCACCCTGCTACCAATCCGTCTCCCGCGAGCTCCGGCGAGGGCGCGGAAGCCGAGGCGGCGACTGACAACTCCGGCGACGAGCAGGGAGGTCAGGGAGGTACGATGGACGGCGGGATCCTTCGGATCCGGACGACGGCGGCCGGTCCTAGCCGGAGGCAAGGAAGAAGCGTCGGGGCGGCGAACTTCTCCAGCGAGGGCCGGTGGCTGGCGGCGGGGAACTCTGGCGGGGAGCGGCGGAGGCGCCGGGCGGCGAAGGGCTCGGGCACGGGCGTTGTCGGCGGGGGCGAGGGGCGTGCGGGGTGCACGACGG
>NC_041383.1:486802865-486818178 GCF_002162155.2 Triticum dicoccoides | reverse complement strand
CCG
Source organism: Triticum dicoccoides (assembly GCF_002162155.2). Classification (NCBI taxonomy): domain Eukaryota; kingdom Viridiplantae; phylum Streptophyta; class Magnoliopsida; order Poales; family Poaceae; genus Triticum; species Triticum dicoccoides. Next base: position 486,818,175 of record NC_041383.1, on the reverse strand, counting down.
ACCGGGCCGGGAGGGCCTCCCGCGGGCCGCGGTGGAGGGAGGAGAGAGAGGGTGCGGGCACGGGTGAGGTGGCGATGTCTGGTTGGCTAGAGGCGACGGCGGGATGACGTGGCCTCCTCTGATTGGTCAGAGTGAGGTGGCCGGCGGACATGTCCGGCTCGGGTGAACGTGTCCGGCGACGCGAGGATGAAAATAGCTAGGGTTGCACCGCGAATTTCGGAGGGGGAGGTGTTTATATAGGTAGAGGGAGCTAGGAGACTCCAAATGAGGAGCGGTTTTCGCCCACACGATCGTGATCGAACGACCGAGAGCATGGAGGGGAGTTAGATGGGTTTTGGACCACTTTGGAAGGGCGTTGGGCTGCAAAGAGAAAGGGGGGTTTCGGGCTGCGCGGTTAACCGTTGGAGTACCAAACGACCTCCAAATGACACGAAACTTGACAGGCGGTCTACGGGTGCTATACCAAGGCCGCTTGGCAAGACTTGGTCCATTCCGAGAAAGTTCAACACCCACTCACGAAGAGAGGCGAGAAGGGGACGCTGGATGACATAGGAGTGCCGGATCGCGAAACGGACAACGTGGAAAATGCTCGGATGCATGAGATGAACACGTATGCAAAATGAGATGCACATGATGACATGATAAAATGCAACACGCAAGCAAATGACATGGAAACAACGGCGAATAACTGGCGGAACCTGGCGCATTGAATCCGGGGCGTTACAACACTCCTCCACTAACAAGAGATCTCGTCCTGAGATCTTAGGACCGAGACGGAAGAGAAAAGGGATGAGGTGAAACAAGAACTCAAAAGAAGAAGCAAAGAATCGAGAGCACTCGAGAAGAAGATAGGAACGACGAGAATGACGAGGATCAAAAGCTCATGGAATCAGATAGACTATGAAACCACTCCGGTTAGAACTAGATAAGAAAAGGCATAAGACTGAAAGGATTTAGGCAGCACTCTAGTTGAACATGGAGAAATCGAACACGAGCTTCACAAGATGGGATGAAACTTGATGAACTCTTGAAGAATGAATTAAATCATGAAGAACCACCATGAAGAACTCCGGTAACAAACGGATGACGAGATAAAATTGAAGGAAATTTGAACTCCGGAAAAGAAAAGATGAAAACACTTGGAACTAGAATTTATTCATCAAGAACAAACTCCGAAGGAAGGGATTAATCACTTGGATTAAATAAGAATAAGATTTATTGTATGCTTATCCTTCATCAAATTAAATTGATGACAAGCAATGGATTTTTGCATACTACTTATTCCTCTTGAAAAAGAATTGAGAAGTGACATATCGCAAACTTGAGAAGGTCTTCATGAACCACCGGTAGGATTGAAAAGAACGAATGAATTAAAATGATAATCAAGGAAAAGAATCTTGAACGAACCACCGTAAGAATTTGGAAATGACTGATGAAAGAGAATGAATCACCGGGAAGAATTAGAAGAACAAATATGCTCGAGGGGATTTAGATACAAGAGAACTGGAAGAGCTCGAGCTGATTAAAGAACACTTGAACGGAGCACCGGGATAATTGGATAATGGTAACTGAAACATGAGGACGAAGAATTCTTCTAGAACGATGGCCTCCGGTGAAAAGAAACGGGAAAACAACTTCTGAAATACTCCGGATGGGAGAAAAGAACTTCTGACAAACGGAATAATTCGCGAGGATAACATGAAGCTAGAACCACGAAACTTCGAGAGAACGGGCAAGATTTAGAGGAAAACTCTTCTTCAGTCTTCAAATAATGACGAGAAACACCACCAAAATTTTTGAGATACTCCGGGAGAATGAAAAAGAGGAAGGGTTGAACCTAAAATGAAAAGAATTTGAAAGTGATCTTGGAGATGGCATCTGACTGATGGGATCCATTCTTACGTCACACTTGAAAAGAATTGAGAATAACTCTGGGAAAATTAGAAGAGTCAGGTAAGATCCTGTGAGAAGACCTGTGTGTTAGGGCCCACTAAAGGAAAACACCGTTGGAAAAGATGTTGAACAGATAGATGATGCACCGGAACAATTGAAATATTTGAATGAGGTGACAACCTCGAATTAATTGGAACACTGATGAATCTCCTGAGATGTCTTCCGAACTCCGGAATGATAAACTGGAGAGAGACGAATGAGCAAGGAGAACACTAGATCCTAGAAAAGAATGTGATCAACCCGAAAAACTTGAATTGAATCCACCGGAGAAGAAAAGAGATGAAGAATGTCCACCGAGACGAGATTTCACCGGTTGAAATAATTAAGGGAAGACTGAAGAGGCTCCGGGAAGAAAATTGATGCTCGAAAGAGATTCAAGCTTCAGGAAGAAGAGGGCGGGAGGGAGGGAAAACAAAGGAAACTTGGAAGGGGAAATCGACGAATATCTTGAAGAGAAAAAACACCGGTTGAAATCATTGAGGAAAGAAAGCAAAGACTTCGCACGAGTAGAAAGGATACTCGATTATGGACTACGATTCCAAGAAGAAGAAGGGTGGGCGGGTGGGAAAGAAAACAACTAAGGATTGAACTCAAAGATGAAGAGGCTCGAGTCGACTTGACGAGAAATGCACCGGATGAAAAGAGCTGTGGAACAACGATCGGAAAACCCACTGCGTGATCCTAAAGAAAATTTGAAAGGGGAAGAGGAGTAATACAAAACACCTACATCAAGATTCCTTACCAGAGCGACGAAGGGGCTGAGGAGTAAAAAGAATTCCTACTCTCCGATATAACTAGACTCCGAAAATAGTTTATTCTTGACTCAACAACGGCCAACTACACGATCAACCAAGGGGGGCTCCTAAGGTCGATCGAGGCTCTGATACCAACTTGTCATGCCCAATATGCGACCCTATCCAAAAGGAACTCGATGGTCCCACCAAGGATAGACCCGCATATTGAAATGCTTTTGCAAGGTGGATATCATTACATCAACATTACATAATAGATGGGGATACATACAAGAGGCATACAATGCCACACGAATACAACACCACAATACATAAGAGCAACATCCGACTATGGATGAAACACAAACAGAAACTCAAACGACATCCACCCTGCTAGCCCAGGCTGCCGACCTGGAACCTATCCCCTGATCGAACAAGAAGCAGAAGAAGATCTCCAAAACAAGCAAACATCGCTCTCGCGTCATGATCATCGCATAACCTGTACCTGCAACTGTTGTTGTAGTAATCCGTGAACCATGAGGACTCAGCAATCCCATTACCATGGGTATCAAGACTAGCAAAGCTTAAAGGGAAAGGAAGGGGTAAAGTGGTGAGGCTGCAGCAGCGACTTAGCATATATGGTGGCTAACATACGCAAATAAGAGCGAGAAGAGAGCAAGCAGAACGGTCGTCAACTAGCAACGATCAAGAAGTGATCCTGAACTCCTACTTTCGTCAAGCATAACCCAGAAACCATGTTCACTTCCTGGACTCCGCCGAAAAGGGACCATCACGGCTACACACATAGTTGATGCGTTTTAATTTGGATATGGTGTCAAGTTATCTACAACTGGACATTAACAAATTCCCATCTGCCTATAACCGCAGGCACGGCTTTCGAAAGATTATACCCTGCAGGGGTGTCCCAACTTAGCCCATGATAAGCTCTCGTGATCAACGAAGGATATACCTTCTCCCAGGAAGACCCGATCAGACTCGGAATCCCGGTTTATAAGACATTTCTACAATGGTAAAACAAGACCAGCAAAGCCTCCCGTTGTGCCGACAAATCCCGATAGGAGCTGCACATATCTCGTTCTCAGGGCACACCGGATGAGCCAGACGTCGGGTTGGCATAGACCCTGGTTGCCCAGGGGGCGCCGGACATCACTCGGTTTGGACCAACACTTAGACAAGCATTGGCCTGGGGGGCTAAAATAAAGATGACCCTCGAGTTGGCCGACCCAAGGGAAAGGTATAGGTGGTGGTGAGCCAAATGGTAAAACCAAGGTTGGGCCTTGCTGGAGGAGTTTTATTCAAAGCGAACTGTCAAGGGGGTCCCATAAATCACCGACCGCGTAAGGAACGCAAAATCCGGGAACATAACACCAGTATGACGGAAACTAGGGCGGCAAGAGTGGAACAAAACACCAGGCAAAAGGCCGAGTCTTCCACCCTTTACCAAGTATATAGATGCATTAATAATATAAGAGATATTGTGATATCCCAACCAAAATCCTGTCCACCATGGAGAAATCTTCAACTTCACCTGCAACTAGCAATGCTATAAGAGGGCTGAGCAAAGCGGTAACATAGCCAAGCAACGGTTTGCATAGGAAAGGTGTCAAAGGTTAGAGGTTCATGGCAATATGGGAGGCTTGATGAGCAAAAGATAGGTAACGCAGCATAGCGATAGAACGAAGCAACTAGCATAGCAATGATAGTAGTGAGATCCAGGGTAGCGGTCATCTTTCCTGAAATCCCGCAAGGAAGAAGAACAAGTCCATGAAGAAGACGAACTAATGAAGCCGAACCAAGCGTAGACGAACGAATCCTCACGATCGCAACGAAACAGGAACTATCGAGAAGAAGCACACAACATAGTAAACACACCACACATGAACATGACATGATGCACAAACAAGCATGATGCAAGACAAGACTACATGAAGCTACTCATGGCAAGAGATGATGCAAAGAAGAGCAACACATCAAAGCAAGTTTAAATGAGGTCGGGAGCAATATATAACAATTCCGGTATGTCCTCATATGCATATTTCGAAATTGTCCGAGATCTGAATAAACATTATGTTCAAGTTGTTAAACAGCAAGTTAAGATGCACCAAGATGATCTACACGAGATTCTAGTCAAGTTACATATAAAGTTCATTTGATTCGGAGCTACGGCCTAGAAGATATGAGCAAAACAAGTTAAACATGGCATTGATGCAAAATGCGCCCAAACATCAAGCAAACACACCAAAACAAGGATGCAACATGATAATACGAAGCTACATGCAATTCTAAGCAAGTTTCATATAGAGCACACCCAAAACGGAGCAACGGTTCAACACATACAATCTATACAAGTTATAGCAACAATCTGTCCAAAACAGCAACTAGGCATATTGCAAGCACCAAAACAACATGCTACAGTACCACAACAAGAAAACAAAAGGCATGGACATGATGTACATGTAGAGCATAACAAAACATAAAATATGAGCAAACTCCAGAAATCACTAAAACATGCTCAAACACACATGGTAAGATTGCAAGTAATAACAATTCAGACTTTGCAGAAAATAACATCAGGTTGCAATGTTTAGAGCTATCAAACAACATGTTACAGGAACATATAATGGCAAACAAAGGCATGGCATGATACTACTAACTGCATAGAACAAAAGTCCTTTACTGACCATGAGCCAAAAATGATCAGAAGATACGATGGCACCCATGTAAACATAGCAAGTTATAATACAGATTCAAACATGGCAGAAACAGAATTATGAAGGCATGTTGGTGAGCTTGTACAGCTCACCACAGAGCAATAAATGGCATGGCAAGGCACCCAACAGTAAGAAGACATGTTTATGAAGCTAAGCATGGCAAGAGCAAGGTCATAGGGTGCATGGAACACTAGCAACAATCATAGCAACAACTGAACTTAATGTTAACAGGCTGACGGCAACATTATTTAGCAACTTTGGAGCAAGATAACAACAATCTACAGCAGGCTATAAATGCAACCAGGGGCATGGATAGATAGAGCATGACATGTAGAACAAAACACCCTTAATGAACATCTCCATATTATGCATAGAATGATTTGTAGCAGCAGGTTTACATAGCATCACCAAATAACAGATTCAGCCTAGCAAAACAGCAACAGCAAGTACACTACTTAACAAGCTCGATCCACTCACCACAAGTCATTGCATGACTAGATAAGCATAGCATCAGCAAGAAGACATGTTTATGAAACAAACCAAGGCAAGAACAAGTTCATAGCATGCAAGGATCAACTACAACAACCCTGGCAAAATTGAATAACATGTAAACAATCTGCCAGGAAACATTTTGAAGCAAAAGTAGAGCACGAAAATGACATGCTAGACTACTCCATAATTGCAAACAAGGGCATGAATGGATAGAGAACAACCATATGTTCATAACATCCTTACTGAAGTATCTCAAAATATGCGTGGATCTCTCTGTAGCATCAAGTTTACATGGCATCAAAATAACAGCAGAACAGGGACTAAAACAGCAACATTACGAAGCCTAGTTTGCATGCTTGTGCTAGTCACCACATTGATCACAAAAATACATGGTAAGCACCTATGTAAAGATGGCATGTCATAGCTCAAAACACATGTAGACATCAACCTTATAGGATGCACACATCAATCATGGCAAAAATGACAAATGAGCATGTTATAAGAGTTTCCGCAGATTAACATCATGAAGCACATGATGACATGATAAAATGCAACACGCAAGCAAATGACATGGCAACAACGGCGAATAACTGGCGGACACCTGGCGCATCGAATCTGGGGCGTTACACATGTCATCACCTCGGCTAGCATGGCAGGTTTGTTCAAGACCATTCTTGACTCAACTAGTAAAATCATTACAAACAACCCAAGGGTCCAGGAGCGGTTTGATCTCGCCTATCTTCTTCGCTATAAGCCTGTTCGCATGGGCGCGGACAATAGAAGTGTCGCTTGATAATGATACATGTGATGTTAAGATGCCATCGCTTAAGGGTAAGGCCTTGGCTGGCACAAATGGAGATTGGGTTGTTTATATTGGGCACAACTGCGAGTGGGAACTTGTGAATGTGTACACTCGTCAGCAGATTCCACTTCTGAAAATCTCATAGTGCCATGAGGTTGAGCTCACAGATGATCTACATTCGTTCAAATATGATCATGGTGACTGTCGTCTATGAAAGATATCAATTTGTCGAGTTCCCAACCGCTCTTGGGATTACAAGAACTATGAAGTTGTTGCTATCTTCGACAAGCTTGTTGCCGTCGTTACTGCTTCCACGGCTCATTCATGGATTTTGCTCAAAAATCAATTTCTGTACACGGATGAGTACTATGATGCAATTGCATACGAGCGTCTTGTGTTTGCTGCCACCACTCGTGGCACTGTTTTTGCATGGAATCCTTATGGTTTCAGTACATTTGTTTTTCACCATAATTATAATTGTTTCATCCACATGCATGCGGGTTAGCAAGTTTCCCTTTACTAATTAACCTTCTTGTGTTTCCAAGGTCCTGTGAACATTCCACCACCTATACCTGAAAAAAATTATAACCATGGGGGAGATGACGATGGTGATGATCACGAGCATGAGGACAAGCAGAACCTATATACTCAGTGGCGGCTGGCAACTAATTTTGATGGATCACCTCTTGTATGTATACAATGCACTGCTATTGTTATTTCTGAGGGAGCAGGTGTTGTCTCCCATGGTCGCCCTCTATGTACCTATTCCAACACCCCTTGTAGGGTATTCGAGATGGATACTAGTGTGCTAGCGCCAACACCTTCTCCCTGGTTCAGTATTGATAGTCTTGGAGAAAACTCTCGCCCTTCCTTGGACAAAACTATCCAATGATGGTGAAAGGTGATCCAGCTGCTGTTGACACAACGTTTCTACCATTTATAAGAAGCAATTATGTCTATACCTCAGACATTGTGGTGGTTCCCTACCCTTGTCCTGATAGATGCCGCTTCAGCCTGGATGATCAGTCCTGCGTTTCTCTCGATATTGACAATAGCTGGCCCTTCCCAAAGAACCTATGGTTTAAAGCAAGCATTTCCAACGCCGAGGATAGGTTGAGCTGAAGTTCGTTTCTTTGCTTGTTATTTGTTGTGTGATGAAAACTTTAGTATTAGAAGAGTGTTTTGTTGGAAATAGTCTATAATCCGACATGTATCCTCATTGTCATTGTGTGTTGATGACTTGTTGTATGTAATGAATGGTAGATTTGCAAATGCATGTCATAAACTCAATTTATGAATGTTTTGCGAGTAACTTCTTGGAGTGTGAGTACCGTAGTAGTATAGCCAGCATCCAGTTATATGAAGTTGCCACATCACATAGAGATAACCTAATATTGGAGTATGCTAGCCCTCGGCCGGCGCACCGCTTCAAATGGCGGATGAAGTGAGAGGTTGCATCCGCCCTTACCCCGTTGACCGTGGACCTTGACCGTGTACTTACAGCTTTGAGGACAACATTATCCTTGATGATGTACGTCACCTTGTGTTCAGATCTGAGATACCATGTGTACCAGATGAATGACTCCAAGTTCCACCACCGTGATGCTAGGTGCGAGCCGAGGAACACTGTTGGAGAGACCCCCATCATAATTTTCCTACATTGGTCGTTTGATTCATAGGATAAAATGCTATAGGATATTTTCCTATGTAATCATGTTTTAATTGGCAATCTAGCATCCACTCCAACTTTTTTTCACTTCCTTTGTTCCTACGAAGAAAGTACTTGCTCTAAATGATGTGCCGCAGCAAGAGCTGGCTATATTAATTAACCATGCTCTAAAAAGGCGGACCAGCTTTGGCTATAGTATACTACTGTACTAGGTTAGTAGGTGACCTTGCGCTTGGCTCTTCTCCTCTTCCGGAAGTCGAACAATAATGATGGTACTACAGTAGTACTTCTGGAAATCTGACACCAAATGAACTGCTGCACGTCCACCGCTTGTAAGCAAAAGTTTCCCCTCCTGCTGCAAGCCACCGCGCACGCGTTGGCGAGGGATAAGGCGTAGTAAGCAAGCTTCTCGTAGAGTTGACGGGACACATCAAACTTATTTAGTACTCTCTTCAAAAAGGGTTGACCATGTCCATGGCTACCATCCCGTGCTCCGTCATTGAGTACGTGCACTATACACATGCCATTGAGGAGAAAAAATATTACGTAGTACTAGGTGCCATCGAAGTGCACGACTCACTTACGCACTGCATATCTCCATTTTCTTGCATGACACGTCCACCTTGATGCTAGATGTCCTGCCTGTCGGCAAAAGGATGAACAAAGCTCACGCCTTAAACAAAAGAGTGGAAGAACATAGATTCCCGATAAGGAGCAACAAACCTCGCGTTGTAGCATCTACACTCATAATATTTTGTATTATTCAGCGATATAAAATCAACCAAATCTCTCCACGTTCCTATACCATTATATAGTATGAGAATAACTTTGAATTTAATCCATTGATTTCACTCTATCCAATGGTCATAGTTGGAAAATCAAAACAAAACCAAGCATTGGATCAACTCATTTAGCACTCAGATTGTTGCCGCCTACCCACCTAGCCCACCTATACATCCGCTCACGTGTGATGACCACAGGAGCTAGCCATTCAGATTGTATGTTAAAAAAATCATGCAAACATGGCCAATTGTGAGTAGGTGTATTGCGCTTGGCTCTACGCCTCTTCCGGAATACGAACAATATGATGATGGTAGTACTACAGTATAATATGTACTTCTGGCAATCTGACACCGAATGCCTGCTACACGTCCACCGCTTGTACTATAAAGCCCACTATAATTGTAACCAGAAGCTTCTCCTCGTGCTGTGAGCAACCACGCCCGCGTGGGCAAGGGAGAGGGCATAGCAAGAAAACTTCTCTTTGTTCTACGAGTTGATGGGACACATCAAAGTTACTTATTTAGTCCATGGCTACCACCCTGTGCTTTGTCTACATACATGATTGATGTGCCATCGAGGAGAAAAATTATTGTGTAGTATGTGCCATGGAAGTGCACGGCTCACTTACGCACTGCTTATCTCCATTTTCTTGCATGACACATGCACCTTGATCCCGTGTGTTTGCAAAAGGCTCACGTAAAAAAAAGAGTGCAAGCACATAGATTCCCGACGACCAAGAATGACCAAGGAACCTCGAGGTGGAGCATCTGCACTCATAATATTCTATATTATTCAGTGATATAAAATCAACCAAATCTCTGGTCTAGCAGGTTCGCGCGTTTTCCCCTGTTTTTTGTCGCCTGCCCACCTATAGAACCACCTCACGACGGCAAATTCCTCTCCAAACACCTAGGGAGGCAGTTGAACCGAACAAGTCTAACTTGTTTTTAGTGGGTACATTGATGTGGCATCGAAAGGGTGTGATAGCTGACTCTGGCAAAATAATTTACTACCATGTTGGCATACATGAGCATGGGGCCCACTTGTCAGCATGCTGGACGGAGGAAGGAACATTAAACAAAATGGAGCGCAGCGGAAGGGTGCGAATCAATTGGCTCATGTGTGATGACCACTGGAGCAATCCACTCAGATTGTATTACGTTAAAAAATTCGTGCAAACATGGCCAATTATATAGTGAGTAGGTGACCGTGCGCTTGGCTCTTCGCCTCTTCCGGAAGTCAAACAATGATGATGGTACTATAGTATACTCCTACTTATGGCAACCTGACACCGAATGAACTGATGCATGTCCATCGCCTGTATTAGGCGCACTATCGTAAAGCAAAAGCTTCTCCTTGTCTTGCGAGCCACCGCGTGCGGGCATGAGCGAGGGAGAGGTCCTACTAGTAGAAAGCAAGGCTTCTCCTTGTTTATTTCAAAAAAACTTCTCCTCATTTGTGAGTTGATGGGACACATCAAAAGTAGTGTATTAGTCTCCAAAAAGGGTTGACCATGTCCATGGCTACCATCCCGTGCTCCGTCATTCAGTGCATGCACAATTCACGTTCCATTGAGAAAATAATGTTGTGTACGTGCCATCGAATAGAATAACTTAAGTTATAAAAAACATGCCACCGCGTCATGATCGAACTTTGATTCGTCCACGTGTGGTTACCATGAACAACTACTACACTTGCCAAATTATATGGTGAGCTACCTCTTCGTACAGAAATGAGCTCACCGTGTACCCGCGCGTGAGTATTAGGGGAAGAGGCAAAGAGTACCTGCATCAGTGCCTGCACCTCTTCTCTTCGTGCTCGTATTCCTTTTAAACACGGCAGCCCAGTGTAGTTACATCATACATGTCCAACCCACGCTATCACCATATTTCTTGGCCTCCGTGCGACACCTAGCTCTAGTAATCCACCAGCCTGTATCGCTTATCGCTCCTCATCCCTCTCAAAGTGTGGCGGGCTGGCAATTTTGCTGTCTATTGAGGTCAGTTAACTCATCACATCTTAGCAACATGCCAAGAGCATTCTAAAAATATTACTATACTCCATTGTTATGCCAAGAAGAGGAAGCGCTTTGACCGACAGACCAAATGAGACATGTGTGTCATGCCGTGAGTGGGTCCAGTTTCTCATTTTGAACTTGTTTGGTGTAGTAGTAACACTTGGTTTTGACTATTGATATAAGATTTTATATAGGGCCTAATGTATTCTTCGAGGTTCCTTTAACTAATGATAAGATTTTATGTAATTTGCAAATTATATCATTCGAAGATCCTTTCACGTTCCATTTCAAAAAAAAGATCCTTTCATGTACGAATTTGACGGTATGCTTTGAGCAACTTGCATGTCCTATACTGCTCCTGTTTGGATACTCTAACTTAGCTAGAGGTTAGACAAACTCATGACTAACCCTAAACTAACTCTAGCCAAAGAGGTGTTTGGATGACAGGGTTAGATTGACTATAAATGCATTTGATGGAGAGAGAAAAGTGATTTTTTCAGTGGACCCCACGAGAACATGCTCCAATTAGCACCACTTGGCTAGCGGGATAAAGATCCAATTAGCACCTCTTGGGTGGGATAGTTTTTTTTTGGTGGGTTCAGTGCAACTTGCTCCAATTTCTCTACTCTTATAAAAAAATAGAGTTGGTGATGATGGTGTGCCTGCCATTCTGCAATATAGGTCGTCCGATTTATATCTGACGGATAGGAAGGAAACAATGGCAATTTTGCAAAAAGATACCAACACCCCTTTCCACATTTGCAAATAAGGCCTTCCCTCGTTCATCCTTTTCGCCCACAAGATAAACTACTCATACAAATGCATCTTGATGTTCCGTGCAGTGCATGGGCATCTTGCTAGTAACCCTCATCTTTCGATACTTTAGGGCTATTTGAGCCCCAACTAGCTCAAACTAACTCTAACCCATGGATCCAAATAGGGCCAAAGTTAGTCTCGAAAAACGCATTAAGCCCTATATACATGGAGAGACGGAGTACATGATACTAGCAAACGTTGACCATTAGTAGTAGTTCATTGGTTGGTTTCGATTTTTGATTCAGTTGATGTGCTACTACCGTCCAATATTCGCGTGTGGTTTTTTTCTAGAATAAAAAAAGTGGTAGTACTTAGTATGGGAAAGGTGAAGTGATGGTTGCTTCGCCCGAGAAACTTCTTACCCTGGGAATACTGGAGTAGCAGCGGATTCAACAAAGAGAGAAATGATGGTTGCTTCGTCCGAGCAACTTACTGTGGCGAAGGTGGGGCTGTGTGATTTCACTTCTCACTAGTCATTATTACTGTGGCGCAACGACCGGGGTGAATCTTCCCTACAGTTGTGCACTCAATATTGTAGCATGGCAGGTGGAGCCAGATGAAGGATGTCCCACATGTCAGTGAAACGAAGTTGAATTATTTCTAGCATTGCTATCAATCCTTCAGGATTTGTTTATATGTACGCATAATTTTCCATCATGAGGCTGGTCATAGTGGGGAGTAACTTAGACTAGTAACATGCATAGTGGAGTAGTCTATGTTACTACCTTCATACTGGGTGGTAAACATATGGATGGTAACATGTAAGTCTTCATTAATTGAGATATAGACTCATTTTACCTCGGGGTGTGTTATGTTACAGTAACATATTATGTTACCACAAGCATCTCTTTCCTCATTAACTCCAAGCCACATAAGCTATTTTTTCTTGGGATATGTTATGTTACTGTCGGTGTTTTTGGAATGGGGGTCCCCAGACTTGCCTACCTGCGGCCTGTGGCGTGGCTCAACCAGTGGCCAAGTATGGCCCATCTTCATCAACCAACACTCAAGACCCTCGTGAGGGGCCAAGCCTCACGGGGCGGACGATGCGAGGCCTCCTTAGGGACGGCCTCACCAGGCAGGCTCGCGAGGAGGCGGATAGATCAATGCAAGGGGTACCTCGCGAGGTTCCCGTGACGCAAGCCATGACGACCAAGGCTAGGCGGGCGCCAGCCCGCGCAGTGTCCTCGTTTCCTCTTTGGTGCAAAGGAGGCAAGCGCAGGCACGGAGTACCGAGGCATCAGGCAAAGGTTTCCATATCGGTGCAACAAGACCAAGACCAGCAGGATGGCAGGACGGAGGTCACCATGGAACCCAAGACGAAGTCACCACCAGCACCTTTGGCACGCGAGGACAACCTTTAGTCAGGATAGCCTGTACTAGTTGTCCCCTTTCAAAATGGCCGTTGTTGGATCCCTTCTCGCTCAATATTTGGGAAGAGGACCAGGGCCTCTATAAATAGAGCTAGCCACCACAGTAGAAGGGGATCGAATCCTGCCCAAGCAGAACACCACACCACCACAAGAACACCTCTCCTCGCGAGGTTATTCTTCCCTTGTACTGTTCATCATCATCCCAAGAGGCAATCCACCATCACACACAGGAGTAGGGTATTACACCACAACGGTGGCCCGAACCTGTATAAATCTTGTGTCTCTTGTGATGTGAGTTCATCGATCTAGCTTAGGGATCGCAGCTAGGCTGAGGGCGATTTTTGGTAGGGAGAAATCTTTGTGCGCACCCCAGTGTTCGAACCTTAAGGGTTTTGCCGTAACCCGATATCCGACATTTGGCGCGCCAGGTAGGGGTGCGCCGGAGTCTTCCTTCCGCTGATCTGCGTCCCGTCGCCTCGTCGCATCCATGTTCGGTGATTCAATGACCAACGCCGACCGCTGGGCGGCATGGCCAGCCCGTGCCATGCCGCCTGCCCAAGGTGACCTCAACCCCGTGCCTCAGGCAGCTCGTGCACCATAGAACACTGTGGGGCGAGGGCGGTGCGGTCTTACGCCACCCGCCCTTACTCCACGGCAGGTGCGGACAGCTGCAAGGGCCTCAAGCCACTCCGCGGCCATGGCATCGCACACCCGACGGGAACAAGCAAACATGAGAGCCGCGCTCACTATGGATTGGGAGCTGCTATGATGCAGGTTGATGGAGAGCGGTCGGGATGTGTTGCTGGAGCGTGTTGCCGAGCTCCTGGATGCCACGGCCTCGAGGGCACCGCCTTTCTGCTTCCAGATTCCACCCCAGGCCCCGGTCAGATCACGCGACAGGCCTACCTGCACCCGCGCGCCCTCATGCACGACCCAAGGTATCGTCGACGCCAGCTCAACCGTCGGCGCCGGGCGCCAGGCTGCACCAGCACCACCTCCAATGAACGAGGGCATGCGCATCACCACCTACGGCCTGGGCGGACCGTTGCCCTACCATGCTCAAGACGGCGCGCTAGGCCAGGCCACATGGAGCGTGGGGCACTATGGCAAAGTCTTCGAGGCGGCGGCTCACCGCCTCGGAGGCTTACGTGCCCCGAATGGTGGATCAGGAGTATGCACTGGACGACGATCCTGGCTCGTTCCTCAGGTCAGGCAGGGAGGAAGAGACACCAGAAGCCGAGCCTTTTGAAGAGCCTCAAGGAATACTCACCAACCGCGCTAGCAGCAGCAGCTACCGGGTACCGCTAATTCCTCAGGAGCAAGCTTATGCTAACCATGGGTCGCGGGAGGTTCAGGTCACAGCAGCGGACGGCTACCCCAGCTCGGCAGCCTTCCTTCCGCCAGGAGGAGCGCACTGGGGGCTGCAGGAGAGGGGCCGGGAGCCAGGCCCCTCCCCATGGCGCATGGAGCAAGGCGCCACCTGGAGGTAGGCCCTCTGCCGGGGAGGTGCTGCAAAGCCTACCCCCGGCAGAGGACCCGTGGTTGCCGAGGGCGCCACTAGTGTCCCCTTTGCCCCATTGGCATCATCCTTGGTCTCCGGCCGCCGTCAATGGTGGTCGAGGGTGGCGCAAGGCGAGGGCCTCGTCTGGCGATATGAAGCAAGGCCCGGTGCCTATGAAGAAGGCCCAGTGCCTGTGAAGCTCGCCGCCCGTGACACTCTCACGTAATAATGAGTGGGGCTGTACACGCCCCGGAGTCTCCCGAGTGCCGCACTTGCACCTCGGGGGATCTCTCCCACGCCCAGTGGCAACACTTAGCTCCGCCCTGGTGAGAAGACGTCAAAGAGTAGACTAGGCGTCGGACGCGGCCTTTTGCTTTTTGCCTCCTTTTTTGTGGTCGAGCTTCCTTGCTTCGGATTTAAGTTGAAGTTGAATTTGCATTT